>NW_024470324.1:0-294794 GCF_900496995.4 Aquila chrysaetos chrysaetos | reverse complement strand
TACACGCTCGTGGCCTCTGACAGCCTCTCCATTGACCTGAAATGCTCAGTGCTCCCCAGGGGGAAAAGCAATCTCTTCCCATCCAGCCGTTGCATTCCACCTGATTCAATTTCTCCATCAAGAAATGTAACAAAGAAGAAATTGAGTTATAAAAACACCAAAACCACTGTAAAAGAAAATACTGCTAGCAACCTTTCCAAAGGTAATTAATATCATTCTTATAATCTAAGCTCAATAACTGTGATAAAAAAAGATAGAGGGCATGCAAACAGCCACTTTTGGCCATGCTCCTGGCACACTTTGGGGAAACATGGGGGGAAAAACCCCAGAAAAAACAGATAGCCATACTGTGAATGTAAATACTGACAATTACCAATCACTGGAGAGAAGAATTATCAGTTTTCAAGTGCAACCTACCTAGAAAATTATTAAATCTCTCAGTCATTTAATGAAATTCTATGCCCGTCATCCTTACAGGGCAGGACAGACAATCACCCAGAGAAAAACAGAGTATGAACAACTGAGACATAGTGGTAAAATATACATGGTCCCCTTGCCAAATGGGCTGGCTGAGCATTATGTCCCAGTGTCTTCGTTTAGACTATCCTTCCCTTGACAGTGGATTCTGCTTAGCCCAGTACAGTGCCACTGCAGCAAATATATACAAATCTATATTAAATCATAATATTCCATTTAAACTAATATAATTTGGGTATATTTATATAGGACATATAAATTATGTAGAGTTGTATCTTATCATAGGAACTAGAAAGTAAGCCTGTGGAAAAAAAATGGTAGTTTAATTAAGACCACAGCTGTAATAAGGAGAAAAAGTTGGGGAGGAAAGAGAGAGAACCCACCTCTGAAGGTTGCAGCTTATGAAGAACGTACAGCAGCTTACCTCCCCACCTACAACACCTCCATGAAATGGAGGAAGAGACCACTCTCTCAAACCTACAGTTTATCCTAGCTGAGAATTTAAAGAGGAAAAGGGAAACACACATGGACCATAAATAGCAACATGAACAGGCTCACGAGTATTGAAGACTTGTTTCCTATATTCTCTTCAATAAATAATCACTGTAATAAATATATGTGTGTCATGGTTTAACCCCAGCCAGCAACTAAGCACCACGCAGCCACTCACTTACTCCCCCCCACCAGCAGGATGGTGGAGAGAATCGGAAGGAAAAAGGTAAAACTCGTGGGTTGAGATAAGAACAGTTTAATAGGACAGAAAGGAAGAAACCTAATAATGGTAATATTAACAATAATAAAATGACAATAATAATAATAAAAGGACTGGAATATACAAAACAAGTGATGCACAATGCAATTGCTCACCACTCGCCGACCGATGCCCCGTTAGTTCCCGAGCAGCGATCTGCCCCCCTCCAGGCCAACTCCCCCCAGTTTATATACTAGGCATGACGTCACATGGTGTGGAATATCCCTTTGGCCAGTTTGGGTCAGCTGTCCTGGCCGTGTCCCCTCCCAACTTCTTGTGCCCCTCCAGCCTTCTTGCTGGCTGGGCATGAGAAGCTGAAAAAATCCTTGACTTGGTATAAACACTGCTTAACAACAACTGAAACCATCAGTGAGTTATCAACATTCTTCTCATACTGAACCCAAAACATAACACTATCCCAGCTGAAACCAGGACAATATGTGAAGACAATAACTCTCATTAGGGAATTAAAGGAAGTTCTTACGTGCTTCTGCATTCCATTACAATTTACAATGCATGCATAACATGTTTATGCTTCATTTTGCTCACTGCATACCTTTATGATGCCAGCATCTTTCATTTTTATAGTCCATAAAAGAGCACAGGTCATTTTATAAACTAAACAGAAACATATTATTAGAATGACTATTGTCCACGTTAGATATGACTAAAAAAAGGCACCAGAGAATTTAAATGGACAGAGTGAGGAAAGAGAAACTAAGAAGTGCTGTGATCTAAATGATGTTTCTTTTAAACATACACATGGTGAGTTGACCCTGGCTGGATGCCAGGTGCCCACCAAAGCCACTCTATCACTCCCTCCCTCAGCTGGACAGGGGAGAGAAATATAACAACAGGCTCATGGGTCAAGATAAGGACAGGGAGAGATCACTCGCCAATTACCATCACAGGCAAACCAGGCTGGGAATTGGGGAAAATTAATTTATTACCAATCAAATCAGAGTAGGATAATGAGAAATAAGAACAAATCACCTTCCCCCCACCCCTCCCTCTTCCCAGGCTCAACTTCACTCCCAATTTCTCTACCTCCTCCCCCTGAGAGGTGCAGGGGACGGGGACTGGGGTGTTGCGGTCAGTTCATCACATGTTGTCTCTGCCGCTCCTTCCTCCTCAGGGGGAGGACTCCTCACGCTCTTCCCCTGCTCCAGCATGGGGTCCCTCCCATGGGAGACGATCCTCCACAAACTTCTCCAATGTGACTCCTTTCCACGGGCTGCAGTTCTTCACGAACTGCTCCAGCATGGATCCCGTCCACGGGGTGCAGCCCTTCAGGAACAGACTGCTCCAGCGTGGGCTCCTCTCTCTCCATGGGGTCCCAGGTCTGCCAGGAGCCTTCTCCAGCGCAGGCTCTTCACAGGGTCACAGCCTCCTTCGGGCATATCCACCTGCTCCAGCATGGGAGCCACCTGCAGCCCGTGGAGGACATCTGCTCCACCATTAACTGCCATGGGCTGCAGGGGGACAGCCTGCCTCACCATGGTCTTCACCACGGGCTGCAGGGGAATCTCTGCTCTGGTGCCTGGAACACCTCCTCCCCCCTCCTTCTTCACTGATCTGGGTGTCTGCAGGGCTGTTTCTCTCACATATTCTCACTCCTCTCTTCCGGCTGCTGTTGCGCAGCAGTTTTTTCCCTTCTTAAATATGTTCTCCCAGAGGCACTACCACCATCGCTGATTGGCTCAGCCTTGGCCAGCGGTGGGTCCTTCTTGCAGCTGGCTGGCACTGGCTCTATCGGACATGGGGGAAGCTTCTGGCATCTTCTCACAGAAGCCACCCAGCTACGAAAACCTTGCCATGCAAACCCAATACAATATGTATCTGCTTTCAATTCAGTAAAAAATTATTTTAGTTAAAAATTAAGAATCTCTGATATAGTTGAAGTTGTTTCTAACCTAAAAGGCTTTTCGGTTCCCTAGCATTTTCTCAAACTCACCTTTTGGTCTGTAAGTTCCTCGTTTAGACTTGAATTTCTGGAGAAAGTGTGGTCTAACAGAAAAGCTTCTCATCTCACAACTAGATCACATAGCCAAATATAGTTTCCCTTCTAGTCATCATTTTCTCAAAAAGCCCATTCCAGCTAATTCTTCCTAAAAAAACCCCTATATTCTCTTTGAGAAGAAACCAAGCCTCGTGGTAAAATCGGCTAAGATAAAATTCTTTTTTGTGTGTGTGAAGATGAGACTCACTTTTGAAGACTTTCATGTTTTGCAAGCTTTACTTCAGATAATGCTTTGAAACTAAGAAAATTATGACAGCTTTCACAAAAGGTGGTTGTTGGAAAGCACACAAGAAGAGGAAGAAACAGCAGAAGCCATTAACTTCAATACATCAGGTAAACATCTATTTCCATCGGCTATTGCTTCAGAGCAACAGAACATAAAAGAACACTGTTCTACACTGTATGGATATATTTCCAAAAGAAAACCAATAGTTCTTCAGAGGAAACAAACTGAAGGGAGGTCCCTAGTCTAGCCTGTGAGCAAGTGAGAATGAATCAGAGAGGCAAGACTCTTCTACTGGAGCACAGAAACATTCTTCTCTGGAAGAGTTCAGATTGTTATGTTGAACTTTGAAGAGAGTAAAGTAAGCTTACTGTGAGAAGACATGAGAAACAGGCCTGCAACTATAGGATTTTGTTAAGTTTTACTGTTGGAGGTTGTCATCACCTTTCTGCACATGCATTACATTTATTGACAATTTCACCTGCCATTTTGTTTGTTATCCAGCCCAGCCTTTTGTGAGGGAACTTTAAAAAAACCCAACAAAACACAACCAAAACTTTTGGCATTCAACATAATGAGATTTCTCTACAAGTCTTGTTGGTCAGTTTTACAGTTGAACATCCAGAGCAGTTTTGTACTCCATTCACCTTGCAGATAGGCAGATTTAAGTGATCAGATACATGCCACAGTTTTGTAGTTAGCAATCTCATACCAAGAGTTCAGGTTCCTCACTGACTCAGACTACCAGCCTGCCTTCCATCAGATCGCCTGTTTAGAGCACTATTTTTTCAGAAAGCCCATAAAATCCTGACTTTAAGTCAGCAAAACATTTTGGCATGAGTTCACATAAAGAAAAGCTATATAAAAAGTCTGCAGGATTTATAGTTTAGGATGTAAACAGAAACTGGCATACAGCCCTTCCTAAACAGACTTTGAGACTATAAAGACTATCACAGCATAATTCAGCATATTATACCAGTTCCTCAACAAGAAAACAATAGTTTCAACAAAGTTTATTACCTTCATTTGCAAATCTAGCCATTTTGCATAAACTTAGATTACCATTTATTCCCTGCTCTACGGGGTTTTTCAAAAGCCAAGCTTATCTATGATTTCTGATGATGTGAGGACACATCTTCAGCTACAGATATACCAAAGAAACTTAGGAATGAAGTTGAGCTGATTGCCATGCCAAGTAATCTATACATTTTAAATCAGTGCTTGCTTTAGTGTCCTCCAATGCACCTTATATAGCTTTGTTTTCATGTTTTTCACTGCAAGACCACCATGCACTCAAAAATATTGAGACTTAAAAAAAAAAAAAACCAAAACAAAAAACCCCGCACAGTTCAGAAACCAGCTCACTAAGACATCAGTTATTCTAGAGCAATGATAAAAACATGGATTTAGTAATACAGAACTCATCCATTTGATGTATGGGAGCAAGACTACAAATTAAGAGTATGAAGCACTGATGCCCACTCCCTTCCCAAACACATCTTCAGTTGACTCTGAGAGATTTTTCCCCCCCCCAAGTATTTCTCTAAGTATTTTTTTTTAAGTAATTCTCTCTATTTTGCTAGCTATCCTCATCACTAAACTTACGTTTTCCTTTGAACTTGTTTCATACTTTGCGAAAACAGGTTTTTTTTTAAACCAAAAGTTAAAACATTCAGTACAACGTAATTTATTTCAAAGTATTTAATTTTACACAAATCAAAGTCAAGTTAGCTATAAGGTTCACTACTGCACTTCACCACCAAGTATTAAACCAACAAATAAATCTATAGACGTTTGAGCCACAGTTAGATTTTTAACTACACTAGTATCTGCTTAAAGGAGCTCGAAAGATGTCGTGGTTTCAGCCCAGCCGGTAACAAAGGACCACGCAGCCGCTCGCTCACTCCTCCCGCCCCCCTCCGGTGGGACAGGGAGGAGAATCGGAGGAGAGAAAAGGAAAAAAACCTGGAACCTCGAGGGTTGAGATAAGGGCAGTTTACTGGGACAACACACAAAAAAAAAAAGAGAAGCTACAACAACGGTACTAATGAAAGAGTATACAAAAAGAGTGATGCACAGTGCAACTGCTCACCACCCGGAACCCGAGGCTCCGCCACTTCCCCCACCGAAAGTCGAGAGCCCTCCCCCCAGCCCGCTCCCCATGTATATACTGAGCATGATGGCACATGGTATGGAATAGCTCCTTGGCTAGTTCAGGTCAGCTGCCCCGGCTGTGCCCCCCCCACCTCCCAGGTTCCTGTAAAAATTAACTCTATCCCAGCTGAACCCAGGACAAAAGAGAAGCACAACATAGACTAATAAAGCATTCTACAATTTCAAAAAAATGAATTATTAAGCTATATGCTGCTCTCTTATTTCTAGTGCTAGACCTCAACATTAGTATATTTAAAGTCCTTAAAACCCCCTCACACTCAAGTGAATTAACATGTCAGTGAAGATAATAAATATGTATGCAATGAAACTAAGAGTGCTTTTAAATATATTTAATGTATAACTACATTTTAATGTTCTCATTTCCTGAAGATGAATTGAGAGGTAATGATGACTGTAGTCTCTCACCTGTATCAAGATATTATCAGTGCTCAGTTAAGCAAATCCAGTCCAACTCAGACCTTCAAGAATGCTTGTGTCAAAGTTTTGCTGGCATCTATGTCTAGGTTATAAAACAATTTATCTTACATTTTATCTATAGTCTAATACCAAGCACATTTAAAAAAAAAGAAAAAAAGAAAAAAAAGGAAAAAAAGCATGAACAAAAGAAAGCCTCCCATTGATTTCACCTGGGGTTTGATCAAACACAGTGCCTACTCACCATGACTGTGAAGTACTGGTCCACAATTATAAGACCATAAAAATACAAATTAAGAAGGTAGTTTCTTTCTCTCTGTGAAGGCCAGTGGATACAACTGTACATACGTAAAAGGCTTTGGTTTTTTTGCACATGAAGTTATTCTTCTGAAAGATTTTTTTTTTTTTTTTAAATAACCAGATTTGGTAACCTGTATCAAAGACTACTTTATATCTTGGTCTTAAAGGGCTAAGGCTTGATCCTATTAATCTGTCAGTAAGTTCTATAGCCAAATATCAACCACTAGAACTGGTCCCTCCCCTCCATACTTTCAGAAGAAGACTGCACTATATATGGAGGATCTGAAAAAAATAAGATTTAACTATCTGAAATCAAAGGCACCAGAGCACAGGTAGCTAACTCTGCTTCTTCCAAATTTTGGGAGAAGTATTTCACCTTTGGTTTTCCAGCTACTGATGCCTACTACTTCCCACTTTTCTGCTATGGCAATGTATATTCTTAACATAAAAAAAATTGCTAAATTTTCACAGGGAAATGATCCCTTTTGATAAATGAAAATTTTGTGGGTATAAATGTGAAATATTTTTAAGATCAAAATATTACAGCTTTTTTTAGTTCATTAGAAGTCTGATTTCTAGCAAAAAGAGCATCTTAAAATCCATTTAGAATTCAAAATGCTAGATAAAATAATCTATAAATATTGTTTGCGCTCTGGTTTTAAGTTTATACTTGTCTTCAGAATTTTGGGGGAAATACACAGATAGCCCAAAACATATAATACAGCATTTGAATATCGAGCTTCACTTGCCTGATGCCTGTGTTACAGCCAAGAGTCTGAAATCAGAAGAAATGGACCAGTAATCCAAACAGTGAAATTAACATGCTAAAACTCACTGGTTGAATGTCTTTACATATTATTACATCTAAAACAGCAACAGTCCAGAAATAGTGACATTTAAAAATGCCTATACAAATTCAGCACAGCTTTTAAGTGTATATAAATTACAATACTGTCTTCAATTCCTTTATTATACCTTCTCTAGCAGTCCATGAACATAATTATAGTTCTGAGTGTTTGGCTGGCTTATCAATACAACTTTTCACACTTACCATACAAAATACGGTCATACTAGACATACAGAATATGTCTAGTAAGCGTATCTTACATTTTAATCTTGAACTGAGTACAGAACTGCTTCTTTGGTGAGCATTTCTCAATTTGATAATACAGTTCATTACAAATTGGCTTTTACTTGTGTCCCCCCCCCAAAGGCCTTGGGGCGAGCAGGATTATTCCCATATTATTTAAAAAAACCAAAAAGTAGGTCCCAAACACTGTTGTGTTTGCAATGTCCACTTTTTTCAAGAACGCATGATATCTGGTAAGCATTTTGCCATGTTTAGAAGGAGGTCCACATGGATTTGAGCAGCACTTACAAATATTAAGCATTTCTACAAACAAAACTAGGTTTCTGAAGCTGTGAGCCCAAAAAAAAAGAGAAACATCACTGCTGAATGCATTGTTCTAGGGTCAGATGACTAGTACATAATTAAATACAAATTTTGGCAAAAGTCAGTTCTCCAGAGGTGTGTTCCGCTTCATAATAAGCCATCCTTTTCTCCTTCCATAGTCTTCTACCTTTTTCATTATGTTTTCCAAATTCAGCAATATTTAAGTAAGTGCTTCACAGTACAGCTTTGATTCCTCACCCATACTAAATGATCCATCCTTCACACTAAATGAGGCAAATACACCTGAAAATCTAGCATACGATCAAGTTAAAAGATAAAAAGAAAAAAAAGACTTCTATCATGGACAACACTAATCTGCATTTTCAAGCTTCTAAATGCTTTAACTTTGTTATGAACTTTTGTTCTGGTTTTTTTTCAAAGAAGGAATCTGCAGAGAATTCAGCTGTCCTACTCTAATAAGCCTCCGCTGAGCACACAGAATTTGGTATTTGTTTCTCCCTTCCCTCCTGTAGGCTTGTCTCTTGCCTAAAGTTTCACAGCAACAGCAGAAATTTAACACCCAGATGATACATCTTCCATTTTTTATTTCTTGCTCCAAAAGAAGAGGACACTAAACACTGTTCTCAAAGATTGTAGGCAAAGCAATTCATTTCCTCCTAATCTCATTCTGAAAACAAACTTAAACTGATTAAAAATAAATACTTATTAAAAAACCCAAATTCTTAAAAAACAAACTAAAACAACTTCCCCACAAATCAAAACACATATACCTAATACAGAAAAACTCTAAAAATGTTAAATAAAGTAATTACAGAAGGCATAGGCAATCTTGACTAAATACTGATATTTGTATTCGAGCTTAATTATCCTTGTAACTTTTTTTTCATTTTAGTAACTCATTCTGATTGGCTCAGCCTTGGCCAGCGGTGGGTCTGTCTTGGAGCTGGCTGGCACTGGCTCTATTGGACATGGGAGGAGCTTCTGGCATCTTCTCACAGCAGCCACCCCTGTAGCCCTCTTTCTACCAAAACCTTGCCACTCAAACCCAATACAGCTTATTAGTAATTACCTGAAAAATCAAGATTCTTGTGTCTTTGATTCAAGCATATGGAAGCATTGTATCTTGAGTGACCATTCTAGTGATATTGCAAAACATTGTTAATGAACACTACTTACAGTGCCTGATGTGGATCATTGTACTTTAGAAACCTGTGAGGAAAACAGGGTTCTTACTCTTTAGAGTTTGCAGTTTATTTTAAGCATGCAGAACAAAGAACCAGATGGGATGGAAAAGTGGAGTCTAGATGGTGAGAATGAGCGCAGCGATGACTGAACGCTAAGTGGAGAAAAGAATGATTTTTTTTAGGTTGGATTTGGAAAGTATATACTATGTGGTAAAACTCTTGCTGAAGGTCAGTCTGTCTATGTCTTTCTCAATTAAGAAACATTTATTGCTGAACTGAGATGAGAGTCTGCTTAATGATTTTCAGATTGTGTTCCTGACACCACCATTACTCCTCCTCCTCCTAGCAACTTGAAGATTCCCTTAGGAGATTGCCTCCTTTCTAGCAGCAGATATCATGATTAAGAAAACAGTAGGAAACAATTCTCTATTGTTGGTTTTTATTTTTCGGGGGAGGTAGTTTCATCATCTGGGTATTTGAAAATCTTGTCTGTTGAGGAGATAACACAGTGAAAGGGAATCGATTACTGTGTGTAGAATAAGATTTTATGTAATATAAACTTCTGTGACTATAGTCTCTATTCATTTTTTTTTTAGAAATTATTTCCCTGTTTTTGCAGTTGATGCTTTCATTTTTTAATAACGTTGTCAAATAATTGTACCAAACCTTTATTTAGAAACTTTTGCTAAAGGTTTGTTAGAAACCTCTTTCAGTTGTGATTCTGAGTTACTGAGCCAGTGTTTTTTAAATGCATGGTTTTACTGAAGTTGATGTTCTTTCACTGTACTAACATGAGCATAAACTCTTTATTCTCTTTTTTTTTATACAAACCTATTTGCATTTGTTAAGCAATCATTTCCTGATGTTCCTTTGTGTTGATGACTTAGTTATTAAAAAATAAGATTTTTAATAGCAATCTCATTATTTTTCTTATTTCTTGAAAGCTAGTTATGGATTTTTCATGCACAATATCTCTACTGTTATCCCAGTCTACCCCCTGCTGGCTGCACAGTAGTATTAATTAGGTTATCATGTGAAACAAACAGCTGTTTTATTAGGGAGCTAAATTTATAGCAAAAAAAGTCAAGGTAAAAAAAAAAATATGTAGAAGGCATCTAGAAAAATATCTTTGAAAAAATAGAGTTATGAAGAAATCTAATTATTTTACATCCAGGAAAAGTATTCCTTATCATGAGCAGGCTGGGAGAAGCAACCGGTCAGTGAAACTGTTTGGGGCATGTTCATAACGTGTGCTTTAACCTAGGAAGCTTCCTCACGTGTTGCGTCCATTTAATAGGACACCTTTTGCGGAGACTGGATTAACCACTCAAGATATCTGTACAAGATTCTGTTTATTTCACAAAAGGATCAGACTTATATATGTTTCCACGAGGATCTGGAAAGAACTAAGGGCATACAGCCAAACAGGATGTAGATAATATCAGTTGACTGTCCTCAGTCACATCTTCCCAGGCACACACCAGGCAATCCTCCGACCTGACCTTGTAAAACTAGTTCTTCAAAGGCTTGGCAAACTTGCAGCACAACAAATTCTAAAGTTCACTCTTGATTCAAATGCCAGGTGTTCCGAGCTGCTCCCACACCTTTACTACTCTTCGAGCCCACAGTTTAAAGCATAGCCCATGCCAAAGCAGGTGTTAATTAGTTGCAGTGACAGCTGACATAGGGTTACTTGGTATGCTGTATTATTATAATAATAATATAAGGACATAACTACATAGAATGCTTATAATAAAATACACTCTCTGCACATACTGAGCTTACTAAATGAGAAGCTAACATTTTACTTGAGATGCTTTTCAATCTGAAAGCAAGGCTCACTGGAACTAGTTAAATATAATACTAATACAGATCTCTTACGTATATTATGTATTACTAGTCTTAAACACGGTAGTGTATCCAGTGATGAGGGTTGAAATGGTTGCTTAGCTCTCCCTTTCTGTCTTTTCAATAGAAGTACAATTTGATACTACAGAAATAAGTCAGGTGACTAATGAACATTACTTCTTGATGCTCTCTGAATTCTATACAGTTGATCAAAATCTTTCTTGATGTGTGGCTCTAACTGGACATATACCTAATACAGAAAACCTCTAAAAATGTTAAAGTAATTACAGAAGGCATAGGCAATCTTGACTAAATACTGATATTTGTATTCAAGCTTAATTATCCTTGTAACTTTTTTTTTCATCTTAGTAACTCATTCTGCACTTTCTTCCATCCTTACCCTGCCCTATATCCAAACTTTATCTTTCTCCTTGTCAGTCTTTATATTTAAGCAGTATTATATGTTCACAACTCCCATTTCACTGAGGTAGTAAGCATCAGAAATACTGCTATGCATGAAAATGGAGCTAATCCCTGTCATAAGGGTTTATAGAAACCTAAGGATCTTTGTTCCATTATTAAGCCTTCCAGAAAAACATGCAGCAAGTTAACACAAACCATTGCATACACAACTTCTATTTATAAACCAATTCCTTTACCCTAACTCCGCAGTGTAATATATATATTTTTCATCATAGATACAATTACTGCTTTCTCTCAAACAATGAAATGAATAAAAAAAAAAAAAGAAAAAACGGCATCTTTCTCCGCCACATAATACAGATGACAAAGATTTATAACTCAAAAATTGCCAAGTTAGGAAGAGAACTTAATGTACATTAGATGCAACTATGTACAACTAAAGTAATTAACCACAGAACATGCCTCTAAAGTTTACCAAGGTTATTCTTTCAGGAAAAATAAAAAATGAGGTATTTCAAAACTGAAACCCAAGAGATCAATGAGGTTTAAAAAAAAATAAAAATCTTAATTCATGTTCCATACTCAATATGATATTTATCTTCTCTTGTTTAACAAAAGAACAAAAAAAATTAAATAAAAGAAAAAATCATCTTTTCCCATGCTACAGCTACAGATTCAGATAAAATGGGAACTATTTCATCATGCTGAAGAAGGCTTTCTATTAAATGTATTGTGCATAATCTTCAATAGTATAATACATCTGAAAAAAAATATTCATCCCAATTCTCTATGCAGCAACATTTATCATTCAGGGAAAAAAAAAGCACTTATAGTTCAAATATCATTACATTATCTCACAGAGTTAGTTTCAGATTGCTGAACTTTCTGAAAAATTACTTTATAGACACAGCAATAGCTCAAAATAAAACTAGTTTTGGAATCGTAAATCCTCTTGCCTGCCTCCCTCATTCTATACTCAAACAGAGAGAAAACCACTATATTTTTAAATTGAAGCCAGTAAAAACAATGTTGGCTAACTGAATAAGGTGCCAAACAGATAAACTGACATTTGCAATACAGATTAAATGAAACAAACCCATTTTAGCTTCTATGTTACAATACCTATTTTAAAGGAAACAGAAGGCTGCGGTCTTAATCTGCGTAGGTATCCTGGTTTCGGCTGGGACAGAGTTAATTTTCTTCGTAGTAGCTGGTACACTGCTGTGTTTTGGATTTAGTATGAGAATAATGTTGATAACACACTGATGTTTTAGTTGTTGCTAAGTAATGCTTATCCTAAGTCAAGGATTTTTCCCATGTTCTGCCAACGAGGAGGTGCACAAGAAGCTGGGAGGGAGCATGGCCATGACAGCTGACCTGAACTAGCCAAAGGGATATTCCATACCATGTGACATCATGCTCAGTATATAAACTGGGTGGAGTTGGCCAGGAGGTATCGATCGCTGCTTGGGGACTGGCTGGGCATCGGTCATCGGGTGGAGAGAAATTGCATTGTGCATCACTTGTTTTTCTTGGGTTTTATTTCTCTCTCTTTTTGTTATATTCTTTTTCATTACAATTATTATTGATATTATTGTGTCGTGGTTTAACCCCAGCCAGCAACTAAGCACCACGCAGCTGCTCACTCACTCCCCCCACACCCAGTGGGATGGGGGAGAAAATCGGGAAAAGAAGTAAAACCCACGGGTTGAGATAAGAACAGTTTAATAGAACAGAAAAGAAGAAACTAATAATGATAATACTAATAAAATGACAACAGTAATAATAAAAGGATTGGAATGTACAAATGATGCGCAGTGCAATTGCTCACCACCCGCCGACCGACACCCAGCTAGTCCCCCGAGCGGCGATTCCCCGCCCCCACTTCCCAGTTCCTATACTAGATGGGACGTCCCATGGTATGGAATACCCTCTTGGCCAGTTTGGGTCAGGTGCCCTGGCTGTGTCCTGTGCCAACTTCTTGTGCCCCTCCAGCTTTCTCGCTGGCTGGGCATGAGAAGCTGAAAAATCCTTGACATTAGTCTAAACACTACTTAGCAACAACTGAAAACATCAGTGTTATCAACATTCTTTGCATACTGAACTCAAAACATAGCACTGTACCAGCTACTAGAAAGACAATTAACTCGATCCCAGCTGAAACCAGGACATATTGTTATTATTATTATATTTTATTTAATTTCAGTTATTAAACTGTTCTTATCTTAACCTATGAGTTTTACTTTTTTTTTTTCCCTGATTCTCCTCCCCATCCCACTGGGAGCAGGGAGGAGTGAGCGAGTGGCTGCATAGTGCTTAGTTGCCGGCTGGGGTTAAACCACGACAGTAGGAACTGCTGATTTTATCAAAAGTCCTTCTGAGATGCAATAAAGATGACATTTGTTATTTTTGGTTCAGTATTTAAAATCAGAATTGTTTTTAATTAAAACAAACATATGTGTTATAAAACAGTTTTACCAAAATGTAGTATTCTTCAGCTGGCTATACTTTTTTAGCTCTTAGGAAAATATACTGTTAAAGTGTTACAACAAATTACATACCTTTAATACACTTCCATGTTTAAGTGTTTCACAATATGAGATGAGAAGCTACTGACTTCTCATGGTTTATCAGATTATCTCAGAAAACTAGAATGAAAAGTAACTTCCTGTAGAATCTTTTAAAAGAATTAACAGTCACATAGATACTGTACAACATGTGCCTCTTTCTGGTTTATGTATTAGTCAGTATTCCCAGTAATCACAAAATTGTAAGTTTCACCTATTAAATTCAACAATGAATTTAAATAGTCAAACATAGTAAGTTAAACAGTTGATGGTTAGCTACATGTCAGAGACATTCTCACTCTTCAAAAGCACTCCTCTGAGTGAAGGAACCGGAAAAATAGGGTCAACATTCAGTGGAGAAACCATCACTGCATATACTGCATAATAAAAGTAGTAAACAGTAACTAAAAAGCATGATTTCCCCATTTAAAAGAACTTCAGTTACCTTTACCATACCTTTATCTGCTGTCTTCTAAGCATCGCAAGTTCCCTCATATCTCGGAATGGCTGTAGTAAGTACTGGTAGAGCTCCATGGTAGCTTCTGCAAGACTACTGTAGGCTTCATCTTCCATTTGATACAGTTGAAGCAGATCTACCATACTTTCTGTGTTCTTATGTTTTTCCAGAAGCTGTAAAAAAAAGTGCTAATTTTAGTGAATGTGTTCAAACATTCCTGCTAAAAGTTACAGTCATTTAAAAAAAAAAACCATTCTTTAGCCTCTCCTTTTGTATTATCTTCTCCACCCCACAAAATCATCACTCAGACATAAAAAAAAAAAAAATCTTAAACCCCACCCACATCCTGAATTTAGCCAGTCATTTATGAGCACATCTCTGATAAGCTTAACTCAAAATGTGCACCACTCCTATTAATTTTTTCTTTTCAAAAATCTTTGAAAGGTAATGAGTATGAGCACAAGGAAAGCACAAAAAGCAACTTAGTACAAGAATCTATAACATAGTGATCAGATAAGGTACTTCACACATTTCCCACTTTCAGGTATGAGGGGAGAAGGAGCGATAGGAAAGCAGAGAAAAGAGAAGTCACATTTTGATCTTTCTAGGCTTTTTTGGGTTTTTTGCCTATCTGTACTTTGGACCTGCGCAGCCCCATTATATCAGTGCAGCTCCAGACCCAGACAAGAATCTATGTGAAACAAAACAGTGATCTGCATTTCCAGTAATTTTGTATTCTGTTTTATTATTTTTCCCTAGACAGTTTAAGCATAAAAGTTCAAATCCACAAAGTTTCCATTATTTTTTAAAAAGGAAATTATCTAAGTATTATAGGCTTTAAATAAAATACTTCAAATAATTTCTATTTTAATTCATATAAGAAAACACAACATCAAAGTCTGTCCATTCCTTCCTTTAGTTCTTACGAAGCTGAAAATTCATTTGTTTGTACAAATTTGCTACAATATATGTTTTTCATTTATATGTTTGTTTTGCATCTATTTGGGGCATTTGCCTGGGCAGACCTTGCATGCTGCTGGAAATCTTTTACCATTTCTAAAAAATTATTCAACTGTTTAACAAAAACTAATTTCATTAAGACATCTGGAGTACTTGATGTATTTACAAAGACAAGATTATCTGAAATTAATTCCCCTCTTTGTAATTTTCAAAGTCAAAATCTCTTGTCCTTTAATATTATCATCTCAAAAGCATATATTCACAGTCCAAGTTTATTTAAACTTAATATAGATTAGGAATACTATGGAATAAGCACATCATATCTTCTATCTGTTCATTCAAGTTGGATGCCAAACCTAAATGAAATATTCTCCATATGCTCAACTACATCAAGTATTATTATTGGAATACAAAATAGAGGGAACTGTAGATTAGAAACTGAAGCTTTGATCAACAGTCCTTTGGTGTCTGGTTCATTTATATCCCAGGACAGTCAAGAGAAGTCGTGATTACCATACTGTCTACTCTGTTTGCTCCATTACATTTATATTACTATGCTGTGTTTCAGTTACCTGACCAGATAAGAAAAGATTTTCTCTTTCTTCATCATGTAAAGTTTGCTTCTGAAGATCCCCCAGCTTCCTTTGAAGCACTAAAGATTGGCCAAGATTACAGACAGGATGCAGAGCAGAACACAGAGAGGCACGTAGTAGTTTTATTTACATGTTCACCATTAAAATGATTGTCAGATGACAAGCCAGGAAGAGCTTTCCCTCAGCAAGGATTAGCAGAGATGAAAGGTCTAGGAGAGATGGTGTAGAACAATGTGACATTCCTCAGCAGCATGAGACAATTTGTTGTATTACTGTTGTGGTTTAACCCCAGCCAGCAACTAAGCACCATGAGCCACTCAACTCACTTCCCCCCACACCCAGTGGGATGTGGAAGGGAATCAGGGAAAAAAAAAGTAAAACACGTGGCTTGAGATAAGAACAGTTTAATAGGACAGAAAGGAAGAAACTAATAATGGTAATATTAACAATAATAAAATGACAATAATAATAATAAAAGGACTGGAATATACAAAACAAGTGATGCACAATGCAATTGCTCACCACTGGCCAACCAATGCCCAGTTAGTTCCCAAGCAGTGATCTGCCCCCTCCAGGCCAACTCCCCCCAGTTTATATACTAGGCATGACGTCACATGGTGTGGAATATCCCTTTGGCCAGTTGGGGTCAGCTGTCCTGGCTGTGTCCCCTCCCAACTTCTTGTGCCCCTCCAGCCTTCTTGCTGGCTGGGCATGAGAAGCTGAAAAATCCTTGACTTGGTATAAACACTACTTAGCAACAACTGAAAACATCAGTGTGTTATCAACATTCTTCTCATACTGAACCCAAAACATAACACTATCCCAGCTGAAACCAGGACAATTACCTAAACAATTTCACCTAGGAAATTGTTCCTATTGCAAGCTCATTTGCTACACCCTTCTGCTCTCCTCCAGCAGTATGCAAAATTCTGTAGCATGTGAGTTTTCACTGAGAGCACTGGGTAGTTCTTTGTGGCTTGCAGTTTGTAAAACTAACTTTTTATGAATTTCCTGGGCTAAACGCACATAACCTAGCCTGCATTTATAGGGACAGAAGTCATCCTAGATGCTTTTGGGTTTGAGTCCTGTAAAAGGAACTAGGCCTTAAGTCTTATTGTTTTAAGACTATTTGTTTTATTGTATAAGACTATTCATATTAGACATATAATTAATGATTAGAAATTGGTTTAGAAAAGATTAATAGAATGCAGGTGCATATAAAACAATATCTATGAGTTGCTTAATTGTTTTATGAGACTTTCGCTTCATGGCTGGCTTAGAATCCAGTCAAGCTGAATCAACAGAGAAGGATCATACATCTTAGACCCAAGACATGAGAGTAAGTGATTAACTTTAGAATAAGATAAATTAATAACATAACCTGAATAGTTTTCTTGGAGACCCATAGATACCTTTGAAATGTAAGAAGATAAGTGATGATGGTGACTGGAGACTTCATGCCCGTGACCACCAATCCCAGAAGAACTGAGACATGAGAATGGAGAATGGATGAGATAAGATGATGGATGATAACGATATGAGAACAGAGAATCGACTGGAAAATTACAGAGACTTTGGATTGGGACAACGGGTGGCAAAAGGGTATAAAAGATTTGAAAACTTTTGGAGGGTTGCCATTCACTGCGGTGGTGGCCCAACTCTGAGTTGTTAATAAAGCAAACCTAGAGAAACCCATGTTCGTAAATTTTTTAACAAGTCCTAAATTCCTACGGATTTCATGCGTTAATCCAACCCACCAGCAGATTTAACCATCTAGGTCTATAAAGCCACCTTCTTCCTCAGCTCCTCTTGCTTCTCGCTAGTGCCTCAGAACAGAGCTGCCATACTCAAGACTTCTCCTACTTCCACCTGGCACTATCACAAACTCTCTAGCAGTCCCAAAGCTGTAATTATCCCTCTGTCAAGGTAGTGAAAAAACCAAACCTTTCTTCTCAAGCCACCCATTGCAAGAAGGGTCTCTATTATAAGCAGCAGCTCTACAACACACTGTAATGTTAGTTTCCTTTTAGTTGCTTAGGCTATTAGTATCTGCTTATTAAATAAATTTACAAATTTTTTCATTGTGAAACCCCACTATTCTACTACGATACAAATCCTAGAGGGCAACAAAAAATGACAAAGATTAGAGAAAACTTATCACCATTTAAAAGAGAATCAATCTCATCTCAGGAACAGAACAATACAATACAGGGGTGGGGGTTTTTTCTCCTTTATAGACCATTCTTAAAGTCTATTTAATAGTTCTGATATTCTGGAAGACAGTCACAACTTTGCAAAAGATGGAATTAAAAAGTGCCAGGAAATGAAGGACTGTTTCAATTTTATCACCATCAGTATAGTACAAGGACATTTTAAGGACACTAAAAGCAAGTATCTACTTATAATTGGTTGTTCAGTGAAAATCATGTCCATCACTGGAAATGGTATGATAAAGTAATGAAATATCATGACACTCCTGTACATAGAGGTGATAAATAAATGGGCATCATTTCAAGGTCTTGTCCATGTTGTGTGGATTGTCCGGCTCATAGTTCACAAACGAGTTTCACCATGTCTAGTGCACACAGGCGACTCATGGGGGGTTACAAAAGGGACCCAGCCTTGGGTTGCCTTGAGGCCCTGTCTCTCTGCAGAGACGACTCACAGGGAGCTGTGTAGACAGCTTAGCCCTGGGCTGTCTGATAAACCCTAAAGTAAACAGGGCAGTGGCTGCACCATTCAAAGAACCAAAACCTGCACTGAGCCTTGAAATCCCTTAGCAAATAGTATGCCCTGAGTCTCAATCCAACCACTATTCAGTTGCCTGAGGAAGCAAGGTAAAAAAAACCCAAAACCTGGAGGGTTTCAGCTTCAGTTTCAAATGACAACCTTGTGTATTCAAACAATCACAGACCAACAAAGGAAAGATAAGGGGAAACTCCACTCAGATATACTTAATCCATTTAGGCATACATCATAATCCACTCAGACATAGTCATGCACACCATTCCACAAGTCAGGGGATAAAAACTCTAAGATTCAGGTTGGAAATGGGGGGGAGTCACTTCTCCAACTATACAGTTGGCTTGTGAAGGAGACCCTTCCCCCCCTTGATCAGGATGCCAGTCGAGGTAGCTTCCCTGGGATTGAGAGCCCTTACCTGGAGGGGTAAGTGAATATTGTTTATGCTTTAAGTTTGTAAATGCATGTGTGCTTGTGGTTGTCTGTGAATTGCTTGTGGTTGTAATAGTGTACTACTCTTGCCTAAAAAAATTGCAATAGTGCATTCCTCCATTGTATCTGTAAAACGTGCAATAGTGGCGTGTTAAGTCTGTAAGTGAAGTTCAAATAAGTCGTTTGCTTGAACCTTGCAGTTAAGTCCTTTTCCGTCACATTAATTTGGCATAGTCGGCAGGATACAATGGAGGAACTATTGCAGAAACATGGTTGTAAACCTTCTCCTGCAGACAAGGAGAAGGCGAAGAAGTTGTGAAGTAAAGAGAAAGTGGTGGCATGGGTAGAGCAATGTAGGAAGGAACAAAAGAAAAAGAAAAAAGGAAAAGGTAAAGGTAAACGTGTCCAGTTCTATTTGGTCTACTGCTGGGGTTTTCTCCAATCCTAAGCCTAGAGGTACTCCCCAATTCCTTCAGAAATACCAAACCCTTAATTCAAAAATTTTAGTAAGATGGAGACATTGGTTAATCTGGCCAAATGCCTAAAACAACCTGGCACCTTAAAACTGTGCAGTTTTCAAGGTGTTAGCATAAAATACATGAACAATTTTGTGGCATATGTTATGCCCCACTCATGATTAATTCTCAATACAGACATTCAGTGTTACTATTCATTTCATTCAACAGTCTCGGTATGAATTTTTTACTTTCACAACTTTTAATTATATTACTTAAAGAAGTGGGTGGAGGAGGGTAGAGTAATATCCTGTACAGGCCTGACTAGCACTATACCCATTGAATACTGTATTTATTTAAGAATCATGTTTCACAGATGTTACATTGTTCACAACTAAATGAATCCATATATTTTAGGCAACTATTATGCAGATAGACTCTAGCTAGCAGGAAACACATTTTTGTCAATTTAACAGCACATATATTTGAACTATATTGCTCAGGCCTCCTGGAAGAGAGAGATATGTATCTCTTGAAATGCCTGTGGGCCAAAGTAATCCTTGGTGTATCTGCCCTGGGGGATGACACAGAATAGAATAGAATATTTTCAGTTGCAAGGGACCTACAATGATTATCTAGTCCAACTGCCTGACCAATTCAGGGCTGACCAAAAGTTAAAGCATATCATTAAGGGCATTGTCCAAATGCCTCTCAAACACTCACAGGCATGGGGTATCGACCACCTCTCTAGGAAGCCTGTTCCAGGGTTTGACCACCCTCTTGGTAAAGAAATGCTTCCTAATGTCCAGTCTAAACCTCCCCTGGTGCAGCTTTGAACCATTCCCACGCAGCCTATCACTGGATACCTGGGAGAAGAGCTCAGCACCTTCCTCTTCACTTCCCCTCCTCAGGAAGCTGCAGAGAGCAATGAAGTCACCCCTCAGCCTCCTTTTCTCCAAACTAGACAAGCCCAGAGTCCTTAGCTGCTCCTCATAGGACATTCCCTCCAGCCCTTTCACCAGCTTTGTTACCCTCCTCTGGATGCATTCAAGGACCTTCATATCCTTAAATTGTGGGGCCCAGAACTGTACACAGTATTCAAGGTGAAGCTCCACCAACGCTGAATACAGCAGGATAATCACCTCTCTTGACCGGCTGGTTATACTGTGTTTGATGCACCCCAGGATGCGGTTTGCCCTCTTGGCTGCCAGGGCACGCTGCTAACTCATATTGAGCCTGCTGTTGACCAGCACCCCCAGATCCCTTTCTGCAGGGCTGCTCTCCAGCCACTCCTCTCCCAACTTGTGGAGGACCTTGGCTGGACCGAGGGGCCTGGGGAGGATATTGACCTTGACAAGATTACAGTGTTCCCGTGAGAGAACAAGAAAGGAGGAGAAGCATGCCTGGGAAACTAAGTTTAAGGAATGTGTTGACCGTTTGCAGTTGTGATAAGGAACCTGAAAAAGCCACCCAATGAGGGGTGAGAAAAACAACTTCTGACAACTTTCTGACCAATAAGGGACAGACATATGTACAAGGTAACAAGTATAATAGGTATAAATTTGCTGGCTTGTGGTAATAAAAATACCCCTTCTTTGCTTGTACTATAAGAATGCGTACTTGTCGTTTGTCCGTCTCGACCGCGACAATTGGTGACCCCGACGTGATGCTGTAAATTATGCTTGTGACTGCGAGGAGAGCAGTGGAGACGGAGCCCGGCATAGCTTGACAGCGGCGGGAAGAGCTGCTAGTCCGGACCGATACTTGACACCTGCAGATAAACAGGTGAGCTGCCGGGAACATGGGCGGGACCCTCAGTAAAGAGGACGCCGGAATTGTAAATATGTGGAAAGTAATTTTGCAAAAGAGAGGACTTAAAGTAGAAGAGTTGATGTTGCGGAAAATGCTCTTATGGGACAAGCAACACGGATATAAAGCAGACACAGTGACTGCATTTAGTGTGCCTGTGTGGCAAGGACTCGGGGACAAGCTGTTTGACAGTGCGTCCCGAGGGTCTAAGGAGGCAGCCAGCCTCCTGATGACGTGGTACCTGCTCCTTGAAACCGTCAAAGACATTAGAGAACAAAGGGATAGGATGAAGGAGCCAGACGTCCCCATCGCGGGGGGAGGACGGTCCTCTCCCACAGAGGACGTGGGGTCTGTTGCCCAGTCCTCTGGCAAGCGTGCAGGGCGGCCAAAGCCACGGGGCCGACAAAAGAACCCTGTCGTTGATGACTCTGATGATGAGCAGCCCTCAGGACATCCTCAGACTATTAAAGATAGAACTTATAAGCGGCCCCGGGACTTGCTTCCTGGTAGTGACGTATGCCCCGCTGAAACGGCAGAGGCGCCGGTTAACCCGTCCGCCCCGCCCTTGCCGCCTGATTCAGAGGATGGAGAAGGGATGAATAGCCCCCCCCGG
This sequence comes from Aquila chrysaetos chrysaetos, assembly GCF_900496995.4. Classification (NCBI taxonomy): domain Eukaryota; kingdom Metazoa; phylum Chordata; class Aves; order Accipitriformes; family Accipitridae; genus Aquila; species Aquila chrysaetos. The sequence goes on along the minus strand of NW_024470324.1, from coordinate 272,937 downwards.
GCGCGGGGAGGGGAACAGGGGACCTCATGCCTGTACCCCCCTCTGCCAGCCGAAACATCAGAGGGTTGGCATGATCCCATGGACAATGATATGGGGGATCCTGAACCTGGGGGGTCTGCGGGAACACCGAAGGAGGGACAATTACAGGGAGGCTCGCGTTGCCGAGGACAGCCCTGGGTCCTCCCGCCGGCTCGAATTACTGTCAGTCCCCACGACCCCCTGAAATTCTGGCAGGAGGTGAAAGCTCGAGCTCTGCAAGAAGGAAACTGGGACCTGTCCGAGCAAATTAGCGTTCCTGTAACAGCAGGCAACTCCGGTGAAACGAATTTAAGGGGGACTGGGGCGATGGCTTTCCCGGTGGTATGGGGTGATCCAGGACAAGGAATTATGGATGAGCATAGACCATATTCGTGGAAAGTTATACAGGACTTACAAAAGGCAACTGCGCAATATGGTCCCAACTCCCCCGCAGTTATACAATTAATACGCCTATTAACTATGGAAGAAATGACACCTTATGATATTGCTCAAATTGCTCAAATTATTTTCCAACCTGTGCAATGCACCGTTTTTCGTAGTATCTGGACTCAGAGAGCAGAGGCGCAAGCAGTACACAATTTGCAGCTTTCACAAACCGATCCACGTTATGGTAACGGAGCTGATGTTCTGACTGGGACTGGTCAATTTAATAATCCTCAACATCAGGCTCAATGGCATCCACTTGTATTGGAGTAAGTAAAGACTATTGGTGTAGAAGCTTTGCTCCGAACGGCGGAGCTGGCAGAGCCTAAGGCAAGATATACCATGATTAAACAGGGGGCTAAAGAGCCGTTTCTGTCGTTTGTAGAGAAATTGATGGGGGCTATAGAGCAGCAAGGTATTTGATGCACATATACGAGAAATGCTGGTAAAACAGTTAACCCGTAACAATGCTAACACAGATTGTCAAAAGGTGATTGAGATGCTCCCTGGGGATCCAACCCTAGAAGCTATAATTACGGCTTGCGGGAAGGTGGGCTCTGTTGAACACAAAATGTCTGCATTAGCTACAGCTATGTCTGCAATGCGTATGTCTAATCAGAAAAGTTACTGCTGCAGGCAGACTGGACATGTCAAGCCTAACTGTCCCGCTAAAAATAGAAAAGGAGGAGCTGGGCAGGTGGCCGTGGGAGCAGCTACATGTCTTAAGTGCGGAAAGCTGGGACACTTAGCAAAGCAATATAAATCTAAATTTCATGCTAACGGTCAACCCCTCCAGTCGGGAAACGGCAGAAAGAGCGCGAAGGGGCGCATGCAGACACAAATGCCCTACCACTCCAGCAACCCCTTTCTGGTACAACAGCCAGCACAGACACCACAAGCCTTTGTGACAAGTTACGGGGACAAACCCAGGGAGCAGCCGGGATGGATATATGCACCGCCCACACAGTAACTTTATCTACCCAAGGAGTGCATAAAGTGCCCCTGGAAGCCTGGGGACCGATTGGTAAAGGATTAAGTGCCTTACTAATAGGACGATCAAGTAATACTTTGCAAGGGTTAATGCTGCATGTGGGAGTTATTGATGCTAATTATCACGGGCAAATATGTGCAATGGTATCTACTGCAACCCCTCCAGTCACTATAAAAGGAGGCACACGAATTGCTCAACTCGGACCATTTATGAGCTGTGTGCCTGCGACAGAACAGGTAATTCGTGGTACTCAAGGTTTTGGGTCCACGGGAAAGCCACAGGTATTTTGGTCACAACGCATTACGGAAAGCAGGCCAGAAATGACCTGTACCCTCACTATGACAAATGCATCCCCATCACAGATAAAATTGATAGGTTTGCTGGACTCTGGGGCTGATATGACCATCATAGCACAGCGTAACTGGCCCTCCTCGTGGCCATTGGTTGTAAATGCGGAAGGAGTGTTGGGTGTAGGTGGAGTTTCAAATAGTTTTATTGCAGCAAAACCTGTACTAATAAGCAACCCAGAGGGACAGAAAGCCACTGTGAGGCCATATGTCACCACTTTGCCACTTAATTTATGGGGTCGAGATGTGTTGGATCAATGGGGGGTGTGTCTTACCACGGATTTTTCATAGGGGCCACTGTGCTGCAGGGTGTGGAGCGCCCAACACTGGCACTGACCTGGTTAACAGATAAACCAGTGTGGGTGGATCAGTGGCCCCTCAATCAAAAAAAACTCCTCGCCTTGAAATCTTTAGTTGCAGAACAATTGGCCGCAGGACATATTGAGGCCTCTCATAGCCCATGGAACACACCAGCGTTTGTGATCAAAAAGAAATCTGGAAAATAGAGGCTATTGCATGATTTAAGAAAGATTAATGAGGTAATAGCAACCATGGGGGCACTGCAGTCAGGGTTACCTTCTCCAACTATGATTCCAATGCAATGGGAAATTATTGTAATGGACTTAAAAGATTGTTTTTTCACCATCTCTTTAGCCGCACCTGATATGGAGAAGTTTACTTTCACTGTACCTTCAGTGAAAAACGGTGAGCCGACGAAAAGGTATCATTGGAAAGTTTTGCCTCAGGGAATGAAAAATTCTCCCACCATTTGTTAGTGGTTTGTGGCAAAGGCCTTAAGTCCAGTTCGTGCTGCATTCCCAACATGTTATTGTTATCATTATATAGATGACATTTTGTTAGCCGCTCCATCTCAACAGATGTTAAGTGAAATGGAAGTCACAACACGTGATTCACTACAGCGATTAGGCCTAGTTATTGCACCTGAAAAGGTACAGCGTCAACAGCCGTGGCTGTATTTGGGTATGAAAATATTAAATCAGACAGTCACACCACAACCCATTCAGTTACAATTGGAGATAAAAACTTTAAATGATGTACAAAAATTGACCGGAGTGATCAATTGGATTCAACCCTATTTAGGGTTACCATCATCGAAATTACAGCCACTTTTGGATTTATTGAAGGGTGATACAGATATTGCTGCACCACAGGCATTAACCCCTGAGGCAAAACAGGTAATTACAGATGTAGAGCAAGCAATTGTGCATAAACATGTGTGGAGAATTGATCTGACAGTTTCAGTTCAGGTTTTTGTATTAATAGACAAATTGGTACCTTTTGCCATGATCGCAAAATAGAATTCTGATTGGCCGGATCCATTGCATGTGTTAGAATGGGCCTTCTTGCCGTTCAGACCAAACAAAACCGCCCCAGGTCTTTTTGAGCTTTTAGCCCAAATTATCATGAAGACCCAAGTTCGATGTATGGAATTGATAGCCAGAGACCCAGAATGTATCACTGTGCCTGTTAAAACCGATTATTTTGAATGGTGTCTCGCTGTTGTGGAACATTTTTAGCTAATGGTCACAAGAGCATTCCAGATGCCTTTAGAAGGCCTTGAACAGAATAAACAGAAGACAAAAATAAGTAAGATACCAATTAGAAAAACACAGGTGCGCATTCCACGATAAAGAGAACTTGGCACAAACAACCTCAATTCGGCAGTTTATCTTGACCAATTAGACTGAGACAAGTCTTGTATGTTTTAGTTAGTATAACCAATTATGTTTTATGTTTATGCACGTGTACAGTGTTGATATAACCAATCATTAAGTGTAACTAGACGCGTGGACAGTGCGTGAATAATGTGTGCAACCAATAGTAAAATAGCTAAACGCATGTACAGATGTAACTAATGTATAAAATGATGTCTGATGCTCTAGTAAAGTGGGCTTCACCTGATCACATTGGTCTGTGTGTGCTGTCCTGTGCCTCCGCAATTGGCGCCCGAACAGGGACCCTCGGATCGGTGTTGAATTCTTCGACGAGAGCCGACGGAGAGAGGGAGTGGAGAAGCCGGCCGAAATTATCCCTGCTGCCCCGGCAGGATGACCAGCTGAGCTGGGGCTGACAAAGACCGCGCGCGCGGCGGAAAAGGGGAATCTTACCCTGGTGGATCTCGCCCTAATCAGGTGAGCAGTCGGAGAAGGAGATGGGGTTGGACAAAGAGCAAGAAGCTGTCCTAAACCTCCTTCAACATATTCTCTCTAAGACAGGGTTGAAATGTGATAACTCCATTATAAAGGAGTTACTTTTATGGGCTTGGGAGAGAGAACTTATTCCGAGTATAAATGTTGCATTTGAAGTAGCGACTTGGGACGATGTAGGCAAGGCGCTGTGGGACACTATTAGCGCCGGGGGAGATAAGACAAAGGAAGCAATCAAATACGCAACGCACTGGAAGGTAGTTCGGGATGTGCTGCAGGCAATGAGGGTGGAACGGCAGGCAGCCGCTGCTGTCTGCGCGGCCGTGACCCCTTCTGATGCCTCCATGTCAGCCGCGTCAGCCTATCCCACTGCAGTTAGAGGAAGATTTTCTACGCAGCTGTCTCTACCCCCCCGAGCATCCATTTCTGCTAGTGCTGAGACGTCTGTACAGACACAGCCTTTGCCTATACCCAACCAGGTCGCTGGTGCTGAAAGTGTCCTCCTGCCTGTTACTCCACGAGAGACGGAGGAATTGGGGGGGGCCGTTTCTCGTCCGATTGATTCGGACGAGGCAGACTCGGAAGTGATTAATGTGGATAGACAGATTGTAGAAGCTATCGGAACCTCCCTATGGGATGAAATTAGTGACAGGTCTAAAGAAGTTAAAGGTCTTGCAACTTTATGGAAATTAATTAAGACAACTCTACAAGAAATGAAAGCAGATCATAAAGCGTCTGCGTCTGCTTTTGCTGCGCTCTCTCCAAACACAAGCGAAGGGGAAACGCGGGGAGAAAAACATAATGCAGCGAGAGAAACTTTTGGCTTTCCCGGAGCTTGTCTGCCTGCTCCTGTGCCCTTGACTTCTGCTCCACTCCCTGGGACTGCCGATATTAATCAGCCATCTGACAGTTCCCAAGCCTCCCTAACCGTACACTTAAAGGAAACCCTACAGAATCAGGAAGCGAGTAAAAATCTGCCTAGGAAAAAACAGCCCCCAGATATCGCCGCTCAACATGAACAAATTATACCTAGCATATACCCTCCGTTGCCTTCGTCTACGCCCGGGTCGCCTCAAGAGCATGAAGAGGGGCCGGAGCTCACTTCACAGCAGTTGCGGTCAGTAATAGAAAAGCTGGCACAGCTGGAGCCTGCTGTGAAGCGAGAAAAACCACCAGCCGTATCCTTTGATGCACCCCTTTTACCTGCGCGGGGAATTATTCGCGATGCCTTAATTGAGGGAGAAATCATAGCAGCTCCCACAGCGTTTCTGATTATTGCTGGGGCTGGGGGTAGACCTAATCAATGGGTTCTATTTGATTGGAAAATCATAAAAGAAACAAAAGTTACAATTGCTCAGTATGGTTTAAAATCTCCTTTTACGCAGGCAGTTTTGTCCCATACATTTTCTGGGTCACTTTTAACTCCACATGACTCGCGAATGCTTGCTAAAACCTTGTTGTCGACATGGAAATTTATTTATACTCCGCTGGTGCATTTACAGCCGGCAGAGAAAATCATATCAATACAACCTGATACTGCTTTTGAGGAGGCAGTTTGTAAGGAGGCCGCTAACGAGCAGGATTCTGATTCTGATAATAATTCTTTTGCATCAGGCAGGGTGGACTCTGAAAAAGAGCCGCATTTATATCCCTCATTACCTCCACCGCTGCCTGCCGCGGCCGTCCCGCCGCTGCCTCCCGCGGCCTCTGCGCGGCTGCGGCCACTGCCGTGCCGCCGCCGTCCCCCACCCCCCCACCCCAATCGCCTGGTACTCCCTCTCCAGGGTCTGCAGAACTTAAAACGGAACCTGACTTTACTACACTACCTGTATCTCCTTCTCCTACTAACCCCTCTAACTCTATGCCTCTGTCTAATCCGTGACGATTCACTTAATGATTTGGGAAAAAATACACATAGCTTGATGGAACGCTGTCGAGAAAAAGCTCTACGGCAAGGAGATACCATGTTTACTTTTCCTGTTGTATGCACACCTGCCTCAAGAAATGCAAGAACCTCAAGAGACAGTTGTTAGGATCAGTCATCATGAATGCCTGTGTGATGTTTAATTACACCCATAACACCACTCGAAAGGGTCAGAATGTAAATGCTATTTTGCCTGTATATAGAAATGCTACAGCTTGGTGTAACTATATCTATTCCAGAATATCACACTCTTTTTTCTATTCCAGCTGCTTTACCTGCGGGGATATTTTTAATTTGTGGAAATAGAGCGTGGGAGAGGAATTCCATTGAAACTTAACGGGAGGCCATGTAGCCTCGGACGACTTGCGTTACTAACACCCGATATCAATATGATTCACAGTAAAAGGCTCACGATAACTGACACAGGTTTAACTGGATGGCTAACAAGTTTGAGAATTACGGGATGGTTGAAAGATTTGCTTATACATAACTTAGTTATTTTAATTGTAATATTAGCAGTTGTAATGATTGTACCACGTATCATAAAATAGTTGAACGTATGATTGCAAAAGCATTTCATGTAACTTGGCTTGCATAAAAATAATTTAAAAAAAAAAAAAAGAGAGAGAGAGAGAGGAAGAGACAGGAAAAAAAAAATTAATGAAAACAAACGGCTGGAGAGGGGGAAGAGAGATGCGGTTGCGGAACACACAGACATGGCAGCTGAAGAGTGAGAACATCTAAGAGAAATAACCCTGCAGACACCAAGGTCAGTGAAGAAGGAGGGGGAGGAGATGCTCCAGGCGCCAGAGCAGAGATTCCCCTGCAGCCCGTGGTGAAGACCATGGTGAGACGGGTCGTTCCCCTGCGGTCTATGGAGGTCCACGCTGGAGCAGTGTGCTCCTGAAGGACTGCACGCCGTGGAGGGGACCCATGCTGAAGATCTTCGTGGAGGACTGTCTCCCGTGGGAGAGATCCCACGCTGGAACAGGGGAAGAGTGTGATGAGTGCTGCCACTGAGGAGGATGAAGTGACAGAGATAATGTGTGATGAACTAACCGCAAAACCTCATTTCCCGTTCCCCTGTCCAGCTGTGGAGGAGAGAGTGATAGGATAGCTATGGTAGGTGACTGGTGTTCAGCCAGGATCAACCCATCACATAGACAAAATGCATTATAACATAGAATGAAATTACATTGCAATTGGGAATTTCAAAAACAAGGGCTCTGTGTAACTCCTTTACAAGGGAATGAAAGTGTATATATGAAATTAGCAGAATAAGGTGTTTTTCAAAGAATTGTCTAATATTGTTGAATGCTTAAATCCAAAAATATGGTTTGAAGGTTTAAATTTGTGTATCTGAATTTATATTGCTATTGGAGGGTTATTAATCATTTGTGTGTTTGCAGCAATCAGAATCACCTGAGGAGCAGTACGAGGATTGCGTCAGTTCGAAGCTAGAGTCCTCGCTGCCTTCCTCATGAATCTGATGTTCCTAAACAAAAAAGGGGGAGATGTGGGAGCAGCTCGGAACACCTGGCATTTGTTTTCAAGAGTGACCCTTAGAATTTGTTGTGCTGCATGTTTGCCAAGCCTTGAAGAACTAGTTTTACAAGGTCAGGTTGGAGGATGGCCTTCTGTAGGCCTGGGAAGATGTGGCTGAAGACAGTCACGAGTATGTCTATGGAATGTTTTTATCTTTAACTGTTCTGAGGACTGGCAAACATCCCAGCTGGGTCAGATATGCCCTCCTGTGCTAGTAGTATTGGCTGTGAGTCGTTAGTACTTTCTGGATCTTTGTTGAAACATATATAAGTTGGATTCTTTTGTGAAATAAAGGGAATCTTGCAAAAAAAAAAAAAAAAAAAGTGGGGAAACAGTGTGGGGTAAACGTCCGAATGCCCAGAAGTTATCAGATTATTGACAAGACATGGAACGACACAAGAAGGTATTAGGTGCGCCACCGTTGGTGGAAACACTTTGCTGCCTCATCGCAATATGTGCGGTGGTACAGCCAGCATTACCATTACACCGAATTAACCCAAGGCAAAATATGTGGATAACCTGGGCCACCCAGACAGGACAACAGTCTTTTTGCCTCTCAATGAGTACACCCTCAGGTCCATTTCGAACATGTTTGGTGGGAGTGCCATATTTGTATCTGCCAGATTTTCGAGCATGGGTTTCTGATGGCAGTGCTTTGAATGAAACAAAGATCAATGAGACCTGTTACAGCTTGTATTCGTCGCACATCCCACAGCAGCATTGTCAAAATCTTACAGGGGTAGCAACTGCAAAGATTATCAATTCTCTTAACGTTACATTGCCCTGGGATCCGCAAGAGCTTGATTTAGTAGGATCAACATATGGTAATAAGTCATGTGTATATTTGGCAGGAGGGTTTAGCACAGGAATTAATTATTATCGGCAACACAATATGTCGGGGTGGACAAATGTATCTAGTCCAAGCTCTTGGTATAAGTTTATGGATAGTAGGGATTATTGTGTAGGAGCCGTGGGAGCAGAAACCCAGGGGAGTAAGATATTTATAGGTACTAATTATACCGCCAAGGCTTTACCAAGCGGATATTTTTTGATATGCGGTGATCGTGCTTGGCACGGCATCCCAGTGAGATCTTTTGGCGGACCATGTTACTTGGGTAAGCTTACATTGTTTGCACCCTCTATTATTCAGTTACTGAATTTAACAGACAATCGAAGACACAAGGGATCTATAGAAAATCTTGGGCCTGATTGTAACGATAACGTACGACTGTTAGGCAAGGCCACAAGAGTGCTGCTATCTCTTTTTACACCAGGGGCTGCAGCGGGTAATGCGTTACGGGAGTTGCAACGTTTAGCATGTTGGACGTCGAAGCAATTAAATCTTACATCTAGTATTATAAATGATCTCTTAGAAGACACAGAAAACATAAGGCATGCTATTTTACAAAATAGGGCGGCTATAGATTTTTTATTGTTAGCACAAGGACATGGCTGTGAGGATTTTGAAGCAATGTGCTGTATGAACATATCAGGTCATTCGAAGTCTATACATGAAAAGTTGCAGCAGTTGAAAGATAACATGAATAAAGTGGTAGTAGAGAAGAACCCCTTGGATGAATGGTTTGGGTCATTAGGGATAACAGGTTGGTTTAAAGAATTATGTCGCATGGGTATTGTTGTAGTTATCGTGATTTTAGCTATTGTAATAATTTTACCTTGTTTGGTTAGCTTGTTGAGGAAAATGGCATCCCAAGTTATTAGTCAAGTCTGGATTGCTCATAAACAAAAGAAGGGAATTGTGGGAGATTTCATGGAAAGCAGGGGACATTTCTTTGAACCTGATTATTTAGAGTTAAGTACGCCGCAGTCAACATGAGTGGACCGGAGTACGTGACAGCTACAATATGAATGGACCTTTGAACCACCAGAGAAACAACGGACATGAGGAACTTGGACAGTGGAGCAACTAATAAACAAGATAACAGAACTGCAGAGGCAAGAAGGAGCTGCAAGGGTTTCAACGCAATTAAGAAAGCTGCCATTTCGGCTTAGAACATTTAGCTGCGGGATGGGGACTTAGGAGTTGGTTTGTATCTTTATTAAAAATAGGGGTTTCTTTTATTCTTGTGTATTTTATTAGGTATAATGTTGCTTTTACTGTGTTTTAATTAATTGTATTCATAGGTCTTTGCAAAGGGCTGAGTTCACAGGCCCACGATGGACTCCCGCTCGATTTGTACGACCATCATCATCTGGAACACCCTAGATGGTGCGACAATGTGAATACCACCTCAGCCAAAAACTAACGTGTAGGTCACCTTGACCAACATAACAGGTCAAGATTCTCTGTGCACTGCAACCGCATCACAAAGCCCGTGAACCAATAGACAGGATGGCTATGACTCGTGCGGCGCGCCTGGCCAGCGACCGCATGTGCCATAGGCTCCCTATGTTTCAACTGAGGCAAATTTTAGCACCCGCTGGCCACGTGTGCTGAAATCTGTTCCTCTGCAAATGTATAAATACCGGGATTTTCCGAAGAGCATCGGGTTGGTGTACGGCAAGGCCATTGTTGCCTCTGTGGGGACACCCACGTAAAGCTGACACCTGCCGATTGCTGGGCTGAGTTCGCGGATGGTGGCGTCTAGATCTGTTAATGCTCTTTTTAAAGAAAAAGGGGGGAAATGTTGTGGAACATTTTTAGCTAATGGTCACAAGAGCATTCCAGACGCCTTTAGAAGGCCTTGAACAGAATAAACAGAAGACAAAAATAAGTAAGATACCAATTAGAAAAGCACAGGTGCGCATTCCACGATAAAGAGAACTTGGCACAAACAACCTCACTTCGGCAGTTTATCTTGACCAATTAGACTGAGACAAGTCTTGTATGTTTTAGTTAGTATAACCAATTATGTTTTATGTTTATGCACGTGTACAGTGTTGATATAACCAATCATTAAGTGTAACTAGACGCGTGGACAGTGCGTGAATAATGTGTGCAACCAATAGTAAAATAGCTAAACGCATGTACAGATGTAACTAATGTATAAAATGATGTCTGATGCTCTAGTAAAGTGGACTTCACCTGATCACATTGGTCTGTGTGTGCTGTCCTGTGCCTCCGCATCTCGCTAATAGCTCCGCATTGCAAGCAGCCTTGGCAAATTATACTGGGCAAATTGGGTATCATCTTCCCTCTCATCCGTTAATTAAAATGGGAAGTCAAATACGCTTTGCACAAAAGCAACTAAGTCAATCAGAGCCTGTGATTGGTCCCACGGTGTTCACTGACGGTTCAGGAAAAACAGGAAAAGCAGCCATTGTGTGGCATGATGGCCAGCAATGGCAACAGAAGATAGAACAGCAAGAAGGCTCCCCTCAAGTTGTAGAACTTTGAGCAATGGTGATGGTGTTTCAACATTTTCCAGATCCTGTAAACGTTGTCACCGATTCAGCTTATGTGGCGGGTTTGATTCAAAGATTGGATAAGGCTGTGCTTGGTCAGGTGGGAAATGAAAAGTTATTTGGGGTGTTGAAGCTGTTATGGATGGAGATTCAGGAACGCCGCTCCCCATATTATGTCATGCATATTAATAGCCACACAAGCTTGCCTGGTTTTATTGTGGAAGGGAATGCTCATGCAGATGCTCTCGTATCGGGGGTGGCAATAGGTCCAGTACCAAATGTGAGACAACAGGCGATCGAAGCTCATCGTTTTTTTCATCAAGGACATTGGGCCTTAAAACGGCAATTTCGATTGTCGAACTCTGAGGCTCGTGCCATCGTCGCCGCGTGCCCTGACTGTCAGGGCCACCATGTACCTCATTATTATGGAACCAACCCTAGAGGCCTTCGAGCCTTGCAAATCTGGCAGACTGACGTGACACATATTCCTGAGTTTGGGTGGTTGAAATATGTGCATGTGTCTATTGATACTTTTTCTTCTGTTGTTATTGCCACCACTCATACAGGTGAAACCACCAGGGATGTTATTCAACACTGGCAACAAGCGTTTTCTGTGGCTGGTATACCTCAACAGATTAAGACTGACAACGGTCCAGCCTATCTTTCTACCAAGGTGACTACCTTTTTGCAGCTTTGGGGAATTACCCATGTCACCGGTATCCCTCATTCTCCCACAGGACAAGACATTGTAGAACGCGCCCATGGAACTCTAAAGCATATGCTTCAAAAACAAAAAGGGGGAATGATGGGTGAGGGCCCGGAGGCTCGACTTAACAAGGCCACGTATGTATTAAATTTTTTGCAGGTCACTGATGATGTTCAAGAACCACCAATGCTGTGTCATTTTGGGTCATTAACAAGTATATCTGGTGTGACCCCCGGGGTTAAGGTTCAGATACGGGACCTGCAGACGGGTCAATGGTCTACACCTTGTGACTTATTAACCTGGGGTCGAGGTTATGCTTGTGTCTCCACAGATACTGGACCGCAATGGGTGCCGGCACGACTGGTAAAACCCTACTTAGAAGTGTCATTGCCTGCTGCAGTCTCCTCACAGTAGTGGTTGCAATATGGGTACCATCGCAGCCCAAGATGAACGTATGGGTAATGCTTGCAAATGCTACGGGCCAAGAGGGATGCTGGCTAAGCACGCAAAGCAATGCTACATCACAAGCTCTTTCAGGATTATTGCTAGATATAGATTCTATATGCCATGCTACGCTATAAAACAGAGCAGCTATTGATTTTCTATTGTTGGCCTATGGCCACAGTTGTGAAAACCTTAATGGTATGTGTTATATGAACCTATTAGGTCATTTGGTGTCAGTGTCCCAAAGTATCCAACAACTGCGAAAGGAGGTGCAGAAGCTGACAGAAGATGTTGAGGTTTTTTGGGGGGGTTGGATGGCTTGTTCTCTCCATGGGGGATTGGAAGAAGGCTAAAAAGAGTATTGAAAACAGGATTATTAATATTGGCAATTATTATCATTGCATTGAGCATCCTCATGTGTGCTGTCCTTGCTGCAAAAGGCCCTGCAGCGGACAATGCACATGGCATATTTGGCGCAAAAACAAAAAAGGGGAATTGTGGAGGACCTCGGCTGGACCGAGGGGCCTGGGGAGGATATTGACCTTGACAAGATTACAGTGTTCCCGTGAGAGAACAAGAAAGGAGGAGAAGAATGCCTGGGAAACTAAGTTTAAGGAATGTGTTGACCGTTTGCAGTTGTGATAAGGAACCTGAAAAAGCCACCCAATGAGGGGTGAGAAAAACAACTTCTGACAACTTTCTGACCAATAAGAGACAGACATATGTACAAGGTAACAAGTATAATAGGTATAAATTTGCTGGCTTGTGGTAATAAAAAAAACCCTTCTTTGCTTGTACTATAAGAATGCGTACTTGTCGTTTGTCCGTCTCGACCACGACACCAACTTATATTTGTGCCTGGCATTACTCCATCCCAGGTGCAGAATCCAGCATTTGGACTTGTTAAATTTCATCCCATTAATCATAGCCCAAAGCTCCAACCTATCTAGATCCCTCTGCAAGGCCTCTTGTCCCTGGAGAGTGTCAACAGCACCTCCCAGCTTGGTATCATCAGCAAACTTGCTAATGGTGCATTCAACTCTGCATCCAGATCATTGATAAATATATTGAACAGAACTGGCCCTAGAATTGAGCCATGAGGAACACCACTGGTGACCAGTTGCCAGCCAGATGTAGCCCCATTCACTACAACACTTTGAGCCCTGCTGTTCAGACAGTTCTTGACCCAGCGCACTGCGTACCTGCTCATCTCACAGTTGGACAGCTTGTCCAGAAGGATGCTGTGAGGGACAGTATCAAAAGCCTTACTAAAATCCAGAAAAAACACATCTACCGCCTTCCCTTTGATATAAAAATCTTTATGGTTGTAATTTTTTTATAAACTTAGGGAACAAAAGATAAGTAATCAATGTAAATCACTTGGGTAAGTAACTCTTGACAAGGCAATGGAATAGAAGGAACAAATTGACCTAAAACTAGGAACCAGAAACTTTAGTGGGCTGGTTGCCCAAGAAGCTTGGCTATACCGCATGAAAAAGTACCCTTTAGGTGAACTTAACTAATTATAATATGAAGACTGCACCTCTAGAAGTTAGGATGCCCGCCTCCACCTGAAGACCCTCACCCACTGAGCTTGCGCAGTAAAATTAAAAGATGCTGCACCTTTAAATGAAGACAAGGCACTATACACCAATCAGCTTTAAGATATGGAATTATGGGCACCAGTAAAAGGTTGATAAACAATTAGTATAATAATTATGCTAATTTACAATGTATAAATGAATGACTGTTTTAGTGCTGGGTGTGCTAGCTTTGCAGGGATACCCCCTAGCACCCCTTTCTGTGCAGAACTGGCAATAAATAGCTAATACCTCGACTTTGTGTGTTATTGGCTTGCACACTGGATGAACAATCCCACAAATTTTGGGACAACACCTTCATCCACTAAGTGGGTGACCTTATTGTAGGAGGACATCAAATTAGTTAAACAGGACTTTCCCTTTGTGAACCTATGTTGACTGTGCCTGATGATTGCATTGTTCTTTAAATGACTTTCAACAGTACCCAGTATAATCTTCTCCATAATTTTTTCAGGAACTGAGGTTAGACTAACAGGTCTGTAGTTCCCTGGGTCTTCCCTCAAACCCTTCTTGTAAATTGGAATAACATTGGCTAGCTTCCAGTCAGTGGGGACCTCCCCAGACTCCCAAGACCTTTGGTAGATGATCGAGAGGGGTCCTGCCATAACATCTGCTAGCTCCTTCAGTACTCTGGAATGAATCCCATCAGGCCCCATGGACTTGTGAATATTCAGCTGATACAGCTGGTCCCTTACAATTACAGTGTCCACAAATGGAAAGTCACTGTTCCTGCAGTCATGGGCCTCCAACTCAGAGGACCAGGCAGTACAAGGTCTATCAGTATTATTAAAGATGGAGGAAAAAAAAACCCGCATTGAATGCCTCCACTTTTTCTTCATCCCTATTAGTCAGATGACCACCTTCAACAAGTATTGATCCAATGCTTTCCTTGGATCTCCTCCTGCTATTAACATACTGTATTGGGTCTGGCTGAGATGGAGTTAATTCTCCCCATAGCAGCCCTCATAGTGCTGTGCTCTACAGAGCTAGCTAGCTCTGCTAGCTAGAAAGGTGTTGATAACACACCAGTGTGTTGGCTACTGCTGAGCAGTGCTCACACAGCATCAAGGTTCTCTCTCCAACATTTTCGCCCCCCCTCAATGGCAGGCTGGGGCTGGGCAAGATCTTGGGAGGGGACATAGCCAGGACAGCTGACCCAAACTAACCAAACAGATATTCCATAGAGTACTGAAGCCCTGCTTCCCAGGAAGTGGCCAGACATCACCTGCTGATGGGAAGCAGAGAATGACATCATTTGTTTTCCTTTGCTTTCGTTTTATTAAACTGTCCTTATCTCAACCCACGAGCCTTTCTTTATATTTTCTCTCCCCTGTCCAGTTGAGGAGGGGGAGTGATAGAGTGGCTTTGGTGGGCACCTGGCACCCAGCCAGGGTCAACCCACCACAAATACTTAAAAAAGCCCTTCTTGTTATCTGACACAACACTGGCCAGTTTCAACTCTAATTGAGATTTGGCCTCTCGTGTCTTCTCCCTGCATATACGAACCACAGCTCTGTACTCTTCCTGCAAAGCCTGACCTTGCTTCCAGAGATCATACAATTTCTTTTTCCTCTTAAGCTCCACAAGGAGTTCCGTGTTCAGACAAGCTGGTCTTCTGCCCCACTTACTTGACTTTCGACACAATGGAATTGTCCTCTCCCACACTCATCCGTTACAATCAGTTGGGCTGATTGTTTTAGCCTCTTTAAATCTCCCATGCTGCTGGGTGCAGGCTCCGCCCCTTGCTGTCTTATCCAATCAGGTCTAGGGTTAGTTGCTTGGGGAACACCCCCTGTTCAGACAAGCCTCTCCTTGTCCCCATGTATCCCTCTTGTGTTCCCTACTGCTGCTTGCTGCTGATGGTGCTCCTTGCACTGCTCTGGCATCCGTTGCAATCAGCTGGGCTGATATAACAAAGATTATTTCTGTCTTCAGTATTTAAAAAAAAAAATATTTTGTCCATAAAGCTTTAAAAGCCTTACAGAGGACAGTGCAATTATGTGCAAGTTGCCCTCAGTCAGGAGCGTAATCCAAAGCTTGATTTAATCAGTGAAGAGTCAAGTCTTACATTTCCTTTGCTATTATTCCCAAAACTTTTGCTGTTATTCCCATTTAATTTTGTGTATTTTATAAAAACATTGCAACATGACACACATCCATTTTTAGCTAAAAAAAGCCATAAAGATATTTTTCAGTCTCTTCCTAAGCTTTTTCATATTTTTGGAATAACAGTGGTTACAGAATACCCTATTCTCCTATGAATTTAGGTTCTTGGAAGCCTGATAGTATTACTTGCCATTTCCAGGAAGAATTCCAAAGATTTTTAATTGGAGAAGCATATTTAAGATCACAGGTAAACTAAGGATAGTTGTTTTCAGAAAGGAGTACTGCAGATAGAGTAGTTTTTAGATACTCCATCCTTTCCACTGAACAGCAGTCCTAAGTATAAAATACCAAATCCTCCTGCTGATACACTTGCAGTGAGCTCCAGACAATGACTTTCCAAAGAAGTAAAGCTCCAGAGTACATAAAATTTGGATGCAAAATTAGCAACTGAACTTAGACTGCAAGTTCTGATATTAGAACATGCTTAGAATTGTTTCTACTCTCTCTCTAAGCTATATTTAAACAAAGAAATCTTGTTAAAAACAAATACACACACTCCCACATGTCCTGGTAATGAGCAGGAGTCTCAAGTACATGAAGTCTGTACTATAGGCAAATTACTTGTATGTCCAGCATACAGCCAGATAAGACCACAACACGTTGGGTGAGCAATTGGCTGATGGGTTGGGCCCAAAGGGTTATAGTAAATGGGGCTACATCAGGCTGGTGGCCAGTCACCAGTGGGGTTCCCCAGGGCTCAATTTTAGGGCCAGTGCTCTTTTTATGTTTTTATAAATGATCTGGATCAAATGTACATTAAGTAAGTTTGCCAATGATACTAAATTAGGAGGAGCTGTGGACTCCCTCAAGGGTAGAGAGGCCTTACAGGGAGATCTGGATAGATTAGAGAGCTGGGCAATCACCAACCATATGAAATTTAACAAGAGCAAGTGCCAGATTCTGCACCTGGGACAGGGTAATCCTGGTTATACGTACAAATTGGGGGACAAGAGGCTGGAGAGCAGCCCCGCAGAAAGAGATCTGGGGGTTTGGGTTGATGGCAAGCTGAATATGAGTCAACAGTGAGCCCTGGCAGCCAAAAGGGCCAACCATGTCCTGGGGTGCATCAAGCACAGCATAGCTAGCCAGTTGGTGGAGGTGATTGTCCCACTCTACACTGCACTGGTGCGGCCCCACCTCAAGTACTGTGTGCAGTTTTGGGCACCTCAATATGAGAAGGACATCAGACTATTAGAGTGTGTCCAGAGGAAGGTGACCAAGATGGTGAAAGGTCTTGAGGGCAAGACATATGAGGAGCGGCTGAGGTCACTTGGCTTGTTCAGCTTGGAGAAGAGAAGGCTGAGGGGTGACCTCATCACAGTCTACAACTACCTCAAGGGGGGCAGCTGAGGGGGAGGTGCTCATCCCCTCTCTGGTGACCAGGGATAGGACACGTGGAAATGGAATGAAGATGCGTCAGGGGAAGTTCAGATTGGACATTAGGAAAAGGTTCTTCACTGAGAGGGTGGTCGGTCACTGGAACAGGCTCCCGCGGGAAGTGGTCACGGCCCCAAGCCTGTCAGACTTCAAGGAAGGTCTGGACGATGCTCTTAGCCATATGGTTTACTTTTAGGTAGTCCAGCAAGGAGCAGGTAGTTGGACTGTTTTGGGTTTGTGTGGCAGGGTTCTGGTAGCGGGGGAGGAGGCTAGAGGGGTGGCTTCTGTAAGAAGCTGCTAGAAGCTTCCCAAGCTCCAAGTCAGACCCACCTCTGGCCAAGGCCAACCCAATCAGCGACAGTGGTAATGCCTCTGGGATAACATATTTAAGAAGGGGAACCTGCAGCGGGGGAGGGGAGTAGAATGTGAGAGAAACACCAGTGCAGACACCAAAGTCAGTGAAGAAGGATGGGGAAGAGGTGGGCCAGAGGAGGTGATTCCCCTGCAGCCCGTGGTGAGACAGCAAGCTGTCCCCCTGCAGCCCATGGAGGCGAACGGCAGAGCAGATGCCCACCTGCAGCCCGTGGAGGACCCCACGCCGGAGCAGGTGGATGCACCCGAAGGAAGCTGTGACCCTGTGGGAAGCCCGCGCTGGAGCAGGCTCCTGGCAGGACCTGTGGAGAGAGGAGCCCACGCTGGAGCAGGTTTTCTGGCAGGACTTGTGACCCCGTGGGGGACCCACGCTGGAGCAGTGTGCTCCTGAAGGACTGCACGCCGTGGAAGGGACCCATGCTGGAGCAGTTCGTGAAGAACTACAGCCCATGGGAAGGACCCACGTTGGAGAAGTTCGTGGAGGACTGTCTCCCGTGGGAGGGACCCCACGCTGGAGCAGGGGAAGAGTGTGATGAGTCCTGCCCCTGAGGAGGATGAAGCGGCAGAGATAACATGTGATGAACTGACCATAAACCCCATTCCCCGTCCCCCTGTGCCGCTGGGGGGGCAGGTAGAGAATCCGGGAGTGAAGTTGTGCCCGGGAAGAAAGGAGGGGTGGAGGGAAGGTGTTCTGAGATTTGGTTTTATTTCTCATTACCCTACTCTGGTTGATTTGTAATAAAGTGAGTTAATTTTCCCCAAGTCGAGTCTGTTTTGCCCGTGACGGTAATTGGTTAAGTGATCTCTCCCTGTCCTTATCTCGACCCACGAACCCTTTGTTATATTTTCTCTCCCCTGTCCAGCTGAGGGGATGGGAGTGATAGAAAGGCTTTGGTGGGCACCTGGCCTCCAGCCAGGGTTAACCCACCACAAAGGCATTGACTTGAAGGCCTTGAAGGTAGGAGAGTCAATTAAAGAGAAAGAAAATAATGCTGGAAAAACTGAGAAAGAATATGCAAGAAGAAAAAGTTAAACACAAAGAAAAGACAACCCAACATCATCTCTAAAAGCTAAGAAATTAAGTGGGCTGTGAATCCCAAGGAGCACAATGGATTACAGAGTGTTTATTACATAGGTGGTACACAGCTCTTCAAAATATTCTGGCATATGAAAATGCTGCAACTGCATATCAAATATAAAAAATTAAAAAGAAAAATAGAGGAAAGTCTGTCTCTACAGCTAGGGAAAGAAACAATTACAATTTTGAAGGGGAATGTCAAATAAAATAATCTCATCATCAGAATATTCCCCCAACTAGAAGACAAAAATGGTTCCTCAATCCCAGTTCAGACAGTTAAACAGAGCATATACTGCATTTTATTTCCTTTTTTTTTCTCCCAGGTATTTAGACAGGGAAATGAACTATGAGACTAGCAAGCTGTTGTCTTCAGTTTCTACAAATTAAGTCTAAGCTTACTGTTTCAGGTTTGTGTGGCAGGGTTTTGGTAGCGGGGGAGGGGCTGCAGGGGTGGCTCCTGTGAGAAGCTGCTAGAAGCTTCCCCGGCTCCAAATCAAACCCGCCTCTGGCCAAGGCTGAGCCAATCAGCGACGGTGGTAATGCCTCTGGGATAACATATTTAAGAAAGGGAAACCTGCAGCAGGGGAGGAGATTGGAATGTGAGAGGAACACCAATGCAGATACCAAGGTCAGTGAAGAATGAGAGGGAGGAGGTGATGCCCCTGCAGCCCATGGTGAGACAGCAGGCTGTCCCCCTGCAGCCCATAGAGGTTAACGGTGGGGCAGATGCCCACCTGCAGCCCATGGAGGACCCTATGCCAGAGCAGTTGGATGCCTCTGAAGATGGCTGTGACTCCATGGGAAAGCCCATGCTGGAGCA
Organism: Aquila chrysaetos chrysaetos; assembly: GCF_900496995.4. Classification (NCBI taxonomy): domain Eukaryota; kingdom Metazoa; phylum Chordata; class Aves; order Accipitriformes; family Accipitridae; genus Aquila; species Aquila chrysaetos. Next base: position 253,570 of record NW_024470324.1, on the reverse strand, counting down.
GTCTGTGACTGAAGGACTGCACCCCATGGAAGGGACCCATGCTGGAGCAGCTTGTGAAGAACTGCAGCTCCTGGGAAGGACTCATATTGGAAAAGTTCATGGAGGACTGTCTCCTGTGGGAGGGACCCCCTGTTGGAGCAGTGGAAGAGTGAGGAATCCTCCCTGAGGAGGAAGGAGCAGCAGAGACAATGTGTGACAAACTGACCGCAACCCCCATTCCCTGTCCCCCTGTGCTGCTGGTGGGAGGAGGTAGAGAAAATAGGGAGTGGAGTTGAGCCCAGGAAGGATGGAGGGGTGGGGGAAGGTGTTTCAAGATTTGGTTTTACTTCTCATTATCCTTGTTTTGATTTGATTGGTAGCAAATTAAATTGATTTGGTTTTTTTTCCCCAAGTGGAGTCTGGTTTTTGCCTGTGACCATAAGTGGCAAGTGATCCCTCCCTGTCCTTGTTTTGACCTATGAGCCTTTTGTTATATTTTCTCCTCCTCATCCCGCGGGGGGGGGGGAGGGAGTGAGCAGCTTCGTGGTGCTTTGTTGCTGGCTGAGCTTAAATCATGACACTTACTAAGAGTCATATTGAACAGTATTGCTATATTCTATAGAATATACTCTTATTTTTTCATGCAAGACTTAAGTTCTATCAAGAAAGACCTAATTTTTCAAGCAGATATCCTTTGTGTACATATCATTTGTACATGTTTTGAAGAAATATACATTATTTTAAGCATTCTACTGTTTTCAGATACAGCAGCAGTATTCATCATCTTCAGCTAGCTCTTGTCAAACTAACAAGGCATTAATTAAAACAACACATTAAGTCTATCTACATATGTATGCCTTAAGTGCATTGGGGGGGGGGGGAAGAAAAAAATTACTTCAAATCCAAAACAAGCAACCATACTGAGACTGGAAAAGAGACAACACAAAAAGATTGACAAAAACAAAGACAGTAGCCAAAAATCTAATTAACCTACAATCACAAGTCTATACATCTCTGAAGCAATTTGTAGCTACCTATAAAACAAAAGTAAAAGGAAAAGGCAGTAGAAAAAAAATAAACATTTACTCAAGAAGATATCAAATGGAAGAAGGATAAAAGATAAAAGTTTTCCAATTAAAAGGCAAATTGTTATTTTGCTTAGGACTTAGAAGGTTTTAATACACAGACTAAAGAGACAAGCAAATACTGTGATAATGTGGTCTAATGTCCTTTAAACACTGAATTCCTAGAAGCCATCTTAGAGCATGTATTTTAAAATGGTATGTAATCACACCTTAGACTTTCAGCAACTATAAGTCTACCATATGATTAAGATGTTGCATATTTAATTTTCCTTGCTGCGATAAGGGTCCAAGAATCTCAAGTGATATAGCCCTCTCTACCTTACGTCCGTGTCTTCCATGACTATCACATCATAATTGTTTAACTTGCAACATGTATTTACATATACAGAACACATTTCAGAAACTCACTGAAACACTTTAAAAACAAAATATCTGTGTGACTTGGATTTTTATTATTTGCAGAAAAGGGGAGGGGGGGGGGAACCACTCCACATCTAATTCTGCTTATCTGAAAATGTATCACAGTGTCCTTACTATTGGGTTTGATGCTTGCAGGAGTCAGGTGTGACCTTTCAACACTTAAAATGCCAAGCCTTTAAAATATTTATTAACTTAGGACTAGTTTGTAACAACCAGAAATAACTGCTAATGACTCCAACTGCAGATTAGATAAATAAAAATATGATGGCTGTAGCAAGAGTACATAAGAGAACTTTTTCTGCCTTCTAGATACAAAGTTTAAGATTTTAGAAATACTGGCCAAGAAGCTAGAATCCCAAATAAGGATTCAGCGGCATCCTCTCTGTTGAAATAACATCTTTTTATCTGGTCATGAACTGATTCTGTATCATGTCTCCATTTGGGAGCTCAGACCTCTAGCTGAGCACCTGAGGAATTTTTTTTAAGCAGGCATAAACTTAATGAACAAGGGTTCCAAACAAGCGTTCCAAACAAGTGTTTATTTGTGGACACATATTTAGCTAACGGTCACAAGAGCATTCCAGACACCTTTAGAAGGCCTTGAACAGAATAAACAAGAAGACAAAAAAAGAAAGATGCCAATTAGAAGAACACAGGTGCACATTCCATGATAAAGGGAACTTGGCACAAAGAACCTCAATTTGGCAGTTTATCTTGACCAATTAGACTGAGACAACTCTTGCATGTTTTAGTTGGTATAACCAATTATGTCTTATGTTTATGCACGTGTACAGAGTTGATATAACCAATCATTAAGTGTAACTAGGCGCGTGGACAGTGCGTGAATAATGTGTGTAACCAATAGTAAAATAGCTAAACGCATGTACGGATGTAACCAATGTATAAAAATGATGTCTGATGCTCTAGTAAAGGGTCTTCAACTATGATCATATTGATCTGTCATTGAGTCCATTACTATGCTCCCGCATTTATTAGTTTTCAAAAAATGAGGTAGAACATTTTCTCCTTTAGATACAAGTTTTTACTTTAACATAAATTAACTGTTCTTAAGTTATTCTAGAATTAATAGTTTTATTTGAAAAAAATAAAAAGATGTGCTATTTCAAAACTGCAAATTATGCAGTAGAAATTAATTCCAGGTCATACAGTTCCTCTACAACTATATTTCTTCCTCATCTTGGATCTGTTTCTACTTGCAACATTCTTCTGGCTTATTAAAGGTTTATAATTGAGACAGAGATAAACACGCCTATTACAAAGAGCAGCAATTATTAACTGCTGTGAAAATAAACTAGTTTGTGTGTAACTTATGGAAAGCAACAGATGGCCAAGTAGGGGATGCTGAAACAATGAACACGAGGTTTTGTTGCTCACTTTGCTTCTCCACCCCAAAGAACATAACCAACAGAAACTGCAAGCATTTCTCAAATAATGTTCTGCACAGAGGAATTTGTCCTGGAAAAAGAGATATATGAAATAATTATAAACCACAGAAGCATATTTTGAAATGTTAACCCAAAGTCTTGGAGTTCTAAACTTGTTTTTTGCACAATTTTATATTAATGAAAACCCTCCATATTCATTATGCTCCTTGATACTATTTCGGTTGCCAATGCTGCTTCCCCTTTTCCCAAAAAGTTCTAATAAGAGGTAAAATCATTTAAAATTGCAGGAATCCAACATTCCCAACAGCTAACAGGCAGACTTCAAGTACAGGTATAAAAGTAAATTAAAGTGAGAGATGAAACATTGATTCAGTAGGTTTTCTTGAAAGTATGAAAAACCTTTGCTTCAGAAATACCTAGCAATACTCATCATCCATTGCTTCATTTGCTTAGAATTGCAATGACAAACAATATCAATATTTGCTTAAAAGAAAGACATTTCCTGTGGATTAAGTAAACCACTAACTGATAAGGAAAAGAGAAACCTGAGAGCCAAAAGGGAAAAGAACAGGTCATTCTATTGGTTTCTTTTCTTAAACATGAACTACCTTTAATTAAAGAAGGATCGATTTACACAACTGACAGTAGTACAGCTGTACTGACTTTAGGTACACTACTAGATTGGTTATCATGGGAAAGGAAGGTTGTACTGTAGTCAAATATACAAATATGCTCTTCTATTTTGTCTGCACCAAGTTCTGAATATTAACAGAGAAGAAGATGTTGTAGTTTAGAGATCCTGATGGATAAAGCTTGCATTGCCTCTTGATAACTGATTTATTTTTTGCTGATAGTACTGGTGCTAACAAAATAGAAGTTGAAATTCTTCAAGAAACAAATAGTTCCTACACAGTAATTCTGATTTATCGTTTCCTCAGAAACACCACGAACTTTGAGTTAGGTACCCAGTTCCCAAACTCCACACATTTAACAGGAACTTCTCTTGTCCTGCTCAGTTCCTTATAAAAACTGCTGAGCTGAAGGCCAAGTGAATCTAAGCACACACTCCCAAGCATTCATGCAGAACAAAAAAAGTGGATGACAATATACTTTCACATTCTCTGGACTAAAACTACTGCAGAAGACTATTAGACTAATTACTGGCTGTATACCAAAATTAATGAGGATTAATCCAGCCCTTTAAGCAGCCATGAAAAAAAAAGAAAAATCAAAATGATATAACCTAACACAACAGTTTGGAAATAAACTTGTACCTGACAATGCTACGTTGAGATGCCCTTATGTAAAAGGAACTAGGCCTTAAGCCTCATTGTTTCTAAGACTATTCGTATCAAACATATAACTAATGATTAGAGATTGCTTTAGATGTGATTAATAGAATGCAGGTGCTTATAAAACAATATGCATAAGCTGCTTATTTGTCCTATGTGTAGCCCCCACCATGGCTGGCTAAAAACCCAGTCAAGCTGAATCAACAGAAGAAGGCTCATACATCTTAGACCTAAGACATGGGAGTAAGTGATTAACTTTAGAACAAGATAAATTAATAGAATAGCCTGAGTGATTTTCAGAAATTCAAAGGTGATCTTTCATGTGTAAGAAGATAAGTGATTGTGGTGACCCAAGACCTTCTGCCTACGACCACTAACTTCAGAAGAACCGGGACATGAGAATTGATGAGATAAATTGATGAATGATAACGACATGGGAACTGAGATCAACTGGAAAATTACAAAGACTTTGGACTGGGATAATGGGTGGTAAAAGGTATGACAGAAATTTTTGGAAGTTTGCCATTCACTGCGGTGGTGGCCCAACTCTGAGTTGTTAATAAAGCAAACCTAGAGAAACCCATGACTGAAAATCCTTTAACACCTTATCATGATTTCATCACTGATAAAACAATAATTTTCTCATACTCTGTAACTCCAGTCACTAAGGAAAAGCTGGGCCCAAATCCTACAAAGACTCAAAACTACGCCATCAAAAACAGCAAGCACATACACTCATACTCCATCAAGGAAAAAAAAACCAAAACATTCACCACCACACATTTTTGAACACACAATATTGGTAGGATATATATGGGCAGCTGAAGCAGCCAAACTTGATCTATATCCATACAAATCCATACAATAGAATTTAGATGGTGTTTGCAAAAATAAAAAATTCCATAACATGATTCATATACATAGTTGCACCTAGATAGATCCAGGTACATTCTGGACCAAGGCCACCAAAACATAAAAACAAGTGTAAAATTCTCCTTTTTCACTGGGAATATCTGGGTCCTCATATACCTCAGTTCACAAAGATGTGAAAAAATTCTCACACACTGATGCTGGAAGTTAGCAGAACCTCCTCAACTACTTTCGTCTAAACAGTATATGGTATGAGAAAAAGAGATAGTGTGTTCTGAAACATGCAAGTCTTGTCAGACACTAGCAATGGCAATGCAGTAAATACTTGCTAGGACCAGATAGCTTGCTTTTTAAAATCCCAACTCTAAGAACTTACCAGCTGAACAAAAGTTGTAGTTATTCCAATTCCACTGGAAAACATCATCTCAATTGAAATAGTAGATTCAGCACCCAGAGCCTGTAGGAACCTAGAACTTTTTGGCCTCAAGCACCTAAATTGTACTGTCAAAATAAACACCACGTGTTGCTGCTCCCATTAAACAGAAAAATTCAGACTACAACACATCCTGGCATAAAGCAATGCAACAACAAAAATCTGGGAGAAAGACCTTGCCAAATCCATCAGATTCTTGTTCACAAACATATACGTTCAATTGCACAGAATAAAGTACTGAGCCACACTTAGATGACTAGGGAAATCTGCACCTTCTTAAATCCTGGCCCTAGAGACCTTGGAAAGGTTAAGCCTCATTTTCTTTCTTTGATTCTCAAAGCTTGCTTTCTTTTTTTTAAAACCAGACAGTTTTCCTGTACTTTTTTTTTGTCCCACAGATCGATCAATTCTGCAAAGGTAGAGGGGAGCAGCTGGAGAGAACAACTAAAGATGTCACAGAGTAAGGAAAAGGTAACACTAAGGTGGAGATATCTGGACCATGTGGTAGCCTCACCTCCTGGATTCGCCTGTGGGCCCGCTGCAGCACCTCCTCGTACCCCTTTTGTCGCAGCTCACTCAGGGTCTCATAATACTCTTCAGGGTCGTCAGTCTCAGTGAAGAGCACCTGCGAAAGAATCTTCCAGCCGCAGGTATCCAAGCTGTGGAGCAAGTAAACTTGCAGTTTGTAGCAGAGAGCGTCCATCTCCTGCTCGGATAGCTCTGGGGCTCCGAACAGCACCGTCCACACGCCCGAGGGCTCCTCGGGGAAGGCAGGTAGGTAGCGTTCCAGCTCCGAGTTCACCGAGCACAGCTGCTGGTGCACAGCCCGCAAGTCTTGGAAGGAGAAGAGGCCGGCCCAGCTGCACTCCTCCCCCACAGGCTCCGCGTCGGGAGCAGCCGACTCGGCTGCCTGCAGCGGCGAGGGCGACAGCGAGGCGGCCTCCTCCTTCCCCAGCTCCAGCGCTTCTATCTCTTCGGCGGCACCTGCCGCCTCCGGGCCCCGCAGCAGCCTCCGGGCCGGGCTGCTCTTGGCGCGCAGCGGGCTCTTCGGCAGCGCCTCGGCCGCCGCGCCCCGCTCGGAGCACCGCAGCCCCGCCTCGGCGCGGAGATGCGAGGAGCTGCGCGCCAGGCCGGAGTCCGTGCCCCTGCTCACCGTAGGGATGCCGGCCTTGGGGGCGGCTCTGGCCTCGGGGCCGGCGGGGCCGCCGCGGTAGAGCTCGTGGGAGCCACTGCGCTGGCGCTGCGCCGTGCGGTTGTGGCAGGTGATAGCGAACTTGCCCTCGATCTCGTTCCAGGCCACAATGAAGACGAATTTGTGCTTCTCCCGCTCCTGGAAGGCGTGAGGCCTCACAGCCACCCAGTCAGCCTCCAGAGCTTCCTCCAGGGCGAAGGCGGACATGGCGCTGCGCGGCTTCCCAAGCACGCACCCCACCCCCCGCTCCAGTCCTGTCCTGTCCTGTCCCGTCCCGTCAGCTGCCCCCGCCTGCCCCGCCGTGCGCCAGCCGGCAACAGCTCCCCGCAGCCCCGCCTCACTACCCACCATCAGCCATCTTAGCGACGGGGGGATGGGAAAGGCGGTGAAGGGGGAAGATGCGCTGGATCTCGACTGAGGCAGAATCTGTTTACAAGCGGCGGTGACACTGCGGAAACTCAGCACCAGCCCCACCCCGCGGCCTCCCGAAGCCCCACTTTCCCACCCCGCGGGGCGCCTTCCCCATTGGCTGTCGCCCTGGTTTCCCCGGCGGAGGGAGGTGGGGGGAGCGTCACGCCCCACCCCTTCTCCGCCGGCCACACTCGCGATCTCCCGCCCTCCCTTCTCGGTGTCCCGTGGGGGGGGGGGGGGGGGGAAGGGCGATGCCCCGCCCCTTTCCTCGGACGTACAATGCGGCCGTTCGGCAGCTGTGGGCTGCATGCTGGGGAGGGTACGTGCTGGGCTGCGGCCGCTAGGGGAGTGGGGCTGAGAGGCTCTGTGGGAGGGGAAGGAAGTGGTGTTGCTGTCATCTGATTTCCTCTGGGGTCAGCTGAGTGGCGGCCGCCTGGAGGAAGCGGGCCGTTCAGGGTGAAATCTGCCACCTTTGTCGTACTTGCACCGTGGCTCCCGGGGGCAGCAGTCTCTGCTTCGGGCAGCTTCTGAGTTCTGAGGCAGCGCTGGTTTTGCCTGCCGCGGCTCTGGCCTTGCTGTTAACTCCCTGTTAAGCCTGTCACCCCGGTGGGGCCCATTGGTCTCTGCAGCCCTGCACAGCAGCTCCCCTGACTGCTCCCCACTAGCCTGCAGTTAGTGCTTCTTTCCAGGGCCTCTGCCCCCAAGCTGCCAGAGGGTTTTTAAGTATGGAGGTCCGTGAAGGCAACAAATCCTTTCACAGTGAAATTATATGTGCAGAGGATTTGTTTCTGCTTTTCCTGTTCCCTAAAGCAGTTTTCTGCATGGTTACAGGAAAGGATGTGGTGCTTCAGCAGCTTGTTTTAGTTGTATGACTTCATTCTGACTAGAGATTGAGCCAAAGTATTTCAAAGATCAATTATCAAGAGCACCTAACAGTGTGCCATGCAGCAGAAGTTTGCACATGGTTAGGCTGCAAAAGTGCAGTATCTGTGATGAGACCTGGAGATGAGGGCGTGGGCTAAAATAGCTGTTTGGGGCAATTCTGTAACTGAAATTAACTGATTGTGCTGAGACGTGGCATTTTATGCTTCACGTTGGCCTGTCCTACTTAAGAATTGGCAATGCCTGTAGTGCTCTTGGAGATTTCCAAGTATATTGCAGAGCACATAGGTTACAGTAAGCCAGCATAGACAACTCATAAGCATGTCTGAAAGGAATGATTAATCACCTGCAATTCTAAGGCCAATGGTCGGTTTCTTGGTGCTCTTCGGGATATTCCATTTCTCGTATAAATAAAAAAAATATTTCTTACTATAACAATCCTGAAATACTTGCATCAAAAATAAGATCAGTAGACAATATGCATTGGCCTATCTGTGATATTGTCTCGCTCCAAATTAGAGGAAGCACTGGGGGAATAAAACATTCTCAATTGAGTTTGCCAGAGAAGCAGTGAGTCATAGCTTTTTTTCTAAAGTTACTATATTGACTAGCATCCTGTCCTTGGAAGCTAAAGTATTTGAGAAGAGCCTCTGGCAATCCAAACGTTCTCTGGTCATTAACAAAGCAACCTTGTATATTCAGGAGAATCACAGTTATGTCTATTATTATTAATACCCGAAGTCACAGCTGTTAGAAAACAGAAGGAAATTATGGCTCAGCAGCCAGAGGAACAACCATATCTACGTTCTAAAGGTGATGTATGCTGTACATCTCAGAGAACAACATTCTTTTCTATTACTGTAAATTTAGGCATCAGATCAAAGCACCTGTGAAATGATCTGGAAAATTTGATTATACCCCATGTAGAAGTGGCCAAGCAAGCAAGCAAAGAATACGTTGGTGGAGGAAATATAGTCTCTTTCTGTTAGGTATTCAGAAACAAATTTTCAGTGGATGAATGTAAGCAGCAATCCTATTTTGTCTTCAGTAATGCATGAAAGAAAAATTTAAACAATGAAGATGCAACAGTATTGTGGTGGGTTGACCCTGGCTGGACGCCAGGTTCCCACCAAAGCCTTTCTATCACTCCCATCCCCTCAGCTGGACAGGGGAGAGAAAATATAACAAAGAGCTTGTGGGTCGAGATAAGGACAGGAGAGATCACTCACCAATTACTGTCACAGGCAAAACAGACTCAGCTTGGGGAAAATTAACTCAATTTATTACCAATCAACCAGAGAAGGGTAATGAGAAATAAAACCAAATCTCAGAACACCTTCCCTCCACCCCTCCCTTCTACCTGGGCACAACTTCACTCCTGGATTCTCTACCAAGCCCCCCCAGCGGCACAGGGGGACGGGGAATGGGGTTTATGGTCAGTTCATCACACGTTGTTTTCTGCCGCTTCATCCTCCTCAGGGGCAGGACTCATCACACTCTTCCCCTGCTCCAGCGTGGGGTCCCTCCCATGGGAGACAGTCCTCCACGAACTTCTCCAACGTGGGTCCATCCCACGGGCTGCAGTTCTTCACAAACTGCTCCAGCATGGGTCCCTTCCACGGTGTGCAGTCCTTCAGGAGCACACTGCTCCAGCGTGGGTCCCCCACGGGGTCACAAGTCCTGCCAGAAAACCTGCTCCAGCGTGGGCTCCTCTCTCCACAGATCCGCAGGTCCTTCCAGGAGCCTGCTCCAGCGCGGGCTTCCCACGGGGTCACAGCCTCCTTCGGGAACCCACCTGCTCCGGCGTGGGGTCCTCCACGGGCTGCAGGTGGATATCTGCTCCGGCGTGGACCTCCATGGACTGCAGGGGGACAGCCTGCCTCACCATGGTCTTCACCACGGCCTGCAGGGGAATCTGTGCTCCGGCGCCTGGAGCATCTCCTCCCCCTCCTTCTTCACTGACCTTGGTGTCTGCAGGGTTGTTTCTCTTACACGTTCTCACTCCTCTCTCTGGCTGCCGTTTCTGTCTGTCCCAACTTTTTTTCCCTTCTTAAAAATGTTATCACAGAGGTGTTACCACTATCACTGATTGGCTCGGCCTTGGCCGGCAGCAGGTCCGTCTTAGAGCCGGCTGGTATTGGCTCTCTCTCGAACACAGGGGAAGCTTCCAGCAGCTTCTTACAGAAGCCACCCCTGTACCACCCCCCCCCCCCCCCGCTACCAAAACCTTGCCACACCAAGCCAATACAAGTATATATATATCTCTCCTGGCTTAAGAGAATTAAACATGGATTCAAAATTTCCCATCAGCCAAAGGATCAGAGTCCTAGTATTTCAGGTACATTACTGTAGAGGCCAAGGTCTTTGAAGCAGTATTAGCCTGGCTGTTCTCAGATAGCAGAGGGACAAGCTGGTATGATTTAAAGCAGATATTAGGTAAATGTAACATTTGTGAGCTGGCTGAAAACTAGTCTGAAAATCACTCAGCTATAATCAAATTTCTGATAGGCCTCTTTTCATGCAGCAGAAAAGCTGTGCCGTCAGCTCTCAAGAGCTATTATATTTTGCCAAAAAACTTATAGGAACAAAAACTTGCAAGGAAATAGCAATTTTTCAAAATCACATTATCAAGAAGCACGGAGTAGCCTTCATAGTAACTTCTGTATTGTGGGACATGCATAACTTTTCATTCATAAAAATATAAAGGGCAGGCTTTTCAGATGTTGGTGATTTGTTCTTAAAGGTGGTTAAAGGAAATATGTCACTGATCTCTACCAAATAAAACAGCAAAAAATTAAAATTACATTCTTAAAGGCTAGTAGTTGCCTTCTGAACAGGACTTGTGGTGGAGTGTACTCTTCATCACTAAGCAGAAGTGGGTTAGGTAGCACCCAATCAGCCTGACCTGTGGTTGATTCCCATACTTTAAAAAGGTGACGAGTTTGCGGCAACTGAAACAACTACTGGGGAGTGTCTCTGAAGAGAACCCAAGCTGCCTGGAGAGAAGTGAGCTGCTGCCACGCTGCTGCTGAGGATGTGGCACTTCAGCACATGTGGATCCCATTGCTAACCTGGAAACTGCATATGTGAGAGGCCTAGTTAACCTTACGACCAGGGCTGTTGGAAGTAGCAGTTATTCAGCCGACAAGCTGGATTATTACGTTTTAAAGAGCCAAAGCTTTTTGAGAGCCACAAGCATTCTGTTGCTAGTGAGCTGAAACATAAGATTAGGAATTCAATTGATGTCCTATTTTTTTTGTAAGAATTAGGTCAAGCACCAGAACTTTTAAGGCAGGGAGTACTCTGAGTCATTGCTATCCCTGGGTGGTCTCCAAGCAGTGATATTTAATAAGATCTTGAGTTAGTAAGCCAGTGAAGAATAGGTTTGCAAACTTCCAGGAGTTGCTCTGTGCTTTTTCTGCCTTGCAGTATCATTTCCCTGAGCCTGTATCTGCTGGTTCTCAGACATGATCTCAGTTCAGGTTGGTGTTGGGAAAACAAGGAAACTACAGAATCCAAATTCAGCACAAAAGGAGGTATAGGGAAAGATTCCCAGCTGCATTGATTGTAGCCTGCCTAGGTAGATCCATACATAATCAATGTAGAACTGGGCTGGTGATAGGATGAAACCCTATGGAACCGCACATGTGTGGGGTGGATTAATAATTGCCGGGCATAAAAGGTTGGGTCTTCTGTGGATTGAATAACCTGAACCACTGCAAAGTGATCTCACCCAATGCTGCCTAAATTGTCTTCTGCATGCTGATGTTGTGAACAAGAACAGAAATATTCCTGTAAACGTTTGTACAAACATTCCAGCACCTAGCATGTAACTCCTACAGCATGCTGCAGGCTGAACTGAAATTATACCCTTCTGAACCTGAATTTTTGAACACCTTGGATAAACTAGCTTTAGTACAAAGCGTTTTTGAGAAAACCAGGTCTCATCTGATTTAAAGTTTGATCAATTCCAAATGACTGCTGTTGCAATATGATTTCTGTCCAAATATAAGACTATTGTATTCTCAGTTAACCAGCTGCACAATTCCTTACAGTAATCGAGATGAAGGGGGGAGGATATTCAATAGTGTGCTTCAAAGTACCATAGCATCGGATGTATTTTTAGGTGTCCTGAAATTGCTATTAAGTATTGTGCTGAACACAGCTATGCTGGACTGCGGAGGCACAGGACAGCACACACAGACCAATGTGATCAGGTGAAGTCCACTTTACTAGAGCATCAGACATCATTTTATACATTAGTTACATCTGTACATGCGTTTAGCTATTTTACTATTGGTTGCACACATTATTCACGCACTGTCCACGCGCCTAGTTACACTTAATGATTGGTTATATCAACTCTGTACACGCGCATAAACATAAGACATAATTGGTTATACTAACTAAAACATACAAGACTTGTCTCAGTCTAATTGGTCAAGATAAACTGCCGAATTGAGGTTGTTTGTGCCAAGTTCTCTTTATCGTGGAATGCGCACCTGTGTTTTTCTAATTGGTATCTTACTTATTTTCGTCTTCTGTTTATTCTGTTCAAGGCCTTCTAAAGGCGTCTGGAATGCTCTTGTGACCATTAGCTAAAAATGTTCCACAACATTTCCCCCCTTTTTCTTTAAAAAGAGCATTAACAGATCTAGACGCCACCATCCGCGAACTCAGCCCAGCAATCGGTAGGTGTGGGAGCAGCTCGGAACACCTGGCATTTGTTTTCAAGACTGACCGTTAGAATTTGTCGTGCTGCATGTTTGCCAAGCCTTGAAGAACTAGTTTTACAAGGTCAGGTTGGAGGATGGCCTTGTGTAGGCCTAGGAAGATGTGGCTGAAGACAGTCACGAGTATGTCTATGGAATGTTTTTATCTTTAACTGTTCTGAGGACTGGCAAACATCCCAGCTGGGCCAGATATGCCCTCCTGTGCTAGTAGTATTGGCTGTGAGTCGTTAGTACTTTCTGGATCTTTGTTGAAACATATATAAGTTGGATTCTTTTGTGAAATAAAGGGAATCTTGCACAGAGAGTTTGAGCGCTTAATTGAGTCTCCGCAGATGGTGACCCCGACGTGATAGAGAGAAGAAGACGACGTGATCGAGAGAAGAAGCCGGCACGATTAAGGGAAGAAAACGACGTGATTGAGAAAAGAAGAGGTGATTCCCCTTCACTGCGGAGACCATGTAATCTAATGGGGAGAGTTTTGAAGAAGTGGCCACAACTCCGAGAAAAATAGGTAACAGCAACCCCTGTGGAACGGGTGAGTTGCGAGATTGCGGTAGCATGGGACAATCAGTTTCCCAGGAGCATAAGCTCTACTTAGACGTTTTGCAGCAGATTTTACGGGCCTCTGGGTGTAAAATAACAGAGGGACAAATTGCTTCGCTTTTAATGTGGGTAAAGGATAATTGTAATTGGTTTCCCACAGAGGGAACTTTTGATACTGAGGTTTGGGAAAGAGTCGGGGAATATTTAAAAACGCGAAAAACTTTGGCCTTTGGTGTATCAGAACATTTAATTATGACATGGAGATTTATTTATGCTGCGCTGGTGCATTTACAGCCAGCAGCAAAAATCATACCAATACAACCTGATACTGCTTTTGAGGAGGCAGTCTGTAAGCAGGCCGTTAATGAGCAGGATTCTGATTCTGATAATAATTCTTTTGTATCAGGCAGGGTGGACTCTGAAAAAAGAGCCAGATTTATATCCCTCATTATCTCCACCACCGCCTGCACTAACACCATTAACGCACCAACCCCGCCGGCAGGCAGACAGGCAGGCAGCGGGCGGGCAGCACGGGCTCCGCGGGCTCGCCGACCCTCACCACCGCATATAGGTCCCTGCCGCCTCACCGCTGCCTCCCGCCGCTTTCGCACCCGCTTCGCCGCCTGCCGCGGCCGCCGCCGTGCCGCCGCCGTCCCCCACCCCCCCACCCCAATCGCCTGGTACTCCCTCTCCAGGGTTTGCAGAACTTAAAACAGAACCTGGCTTTGCTGCACTGCCTGTAGCTCCTTCTCCTACTAATCCCTCCAACTCTGTGCCTCTGTCTAATCCTGTGGCTCCTGCTTTACAGCGGTGCGTAAAAAACATTATAGTGCCTTCAGCTCCGCCCTTACCAGACTTTGATACTAAATGTGACAATTCACTTAATGATTTAGGAAAAAATACACATAGCTTGATGCAACGCTGTCGAGAAAAAGCTCTACAGCAAGGTGATACCATGTTCACTTTTCCTGTTATATACAAACCCCATACTCCACCACAGCATGACGGTTTGCCTTATGAAATGATAAAAGAATTACGGAAATTGATTCGTGAAAATGGGTTACACAATTCATTTACAATGGGACTAGTGGAAGCAATTGGAGGAACTTATACTATGACTCCTTGGGACTGGAAATTACTTATGAAAACGGTGTTGACTTCTGCTCAGTATTCTGTATGGCAGTTAGAATATAATGATTTGTCGGTGGAACAAATTATGGACAACTTGTCATCAGGGATAGCTATAGATCAAAACATGTTACAAGGAACAGGCCCTTACATTACACCTCAGGCACAAGCAGCTTTGCCAAAGCAAGTTTTCGATCAAGCCACTCATATTGCACTCATGGCTATACGACGAGTACCTGAAACTGGGCAGAGTACCATTTCATTTGCCTCTATACGACAGGGCTCTCAGGAACCGTATGTATCTTTTATTGATCGCCTTCAAGCTGCGATAACACGGCAGGTAGAAAATCAGGAAGCTGCAAAAGCATTATTATTTCAGTTGGCTTATGAGAATGCAAATTCAGACTGTCAGGCTGCACTGAAATCAGTTAAAGGAACAGCTACTGACATTGGGCAGTATATTAAGATATGTCAAAATATAGGGACAGAAACTCATAGAGCTAACATGTTAGCTGCTGCACTGTCGCAGCAACTAAATGTTCATCAGGTTACTATGAAATGTTTTGAGTGTGGGAAATTGGGACACATGGCTAAGCACTGTCCTAAACGACAAAAATCCAAATGTGATAAATCTGTAAGTCACTTCTGCCCTCATTGTAGTAAAGGATATCATTGGGCGAATCAACACAAATCAAAATTTGATAAAGCAGGTACTCTCTTCCAGGGAAACTACAGGAGGGGCGCGAGACCCGGTGCCCCGCAAACCAACAGGGTCTGGAATTCGGTGGAGGCACCACTAACCGATGGGACTGCTACACAAACAGGCATCACACAAAAACCGTCTATGACCTCCAGCCCGCAACTACAGGGAGTGCCGGGCTGGATTTGGCAACAGCAGCCGACCTCTCAATAACAGAACAGAGAATTTATATTGTGGGGACTTCAATATTCGGACCTTTGCCTGATGGCATGTTAGGATTAATAATTGGACGATCTAGTGCTACGACACAGGGAATAATTGTATACCCTGGAGTTATTGATTCAGATTATCAAGGGGAAATTACAATCATGCTAGCTTCAACGCAAATTCCGTGTACAATTCCGGCAAACACAAAAATAGCTCAATTAATATTGCTTCCTTGTTGGGTACCTCGACACATGCAAAATAATCGAGGCGACGGTAGCTTTGATAGCACCGGGGGTCCTTTTGTATTGTGGTCGCAGGAAATAACACAGCAACAGCCGATTTTAAAATTGCAAATTGAGGGTAGATGGTTTTCGGGATTGCTAGATACCGGAGCAGACGTTTCTATAATATCAAAAAAAGACTGGCCAACTTCGTGGCCATTGCAGATAGCTCTTTCTACAATTGTTGGTATAGGAGGCACTCGACAGCCCATGCAAAGTGCCAAACTTTTGTCAGTAAAGGGGCCTGACAACCATGACGCATGGATTCAGCCTTATGTACTTGACTCATCTGTAAATTTGTGGGGCAGAGATTTATTGAAACAATGGCATATTACCCTAACCACAGTCAATTCAAATTTATCCTAAGGGTCACTGATGTAAAACCCCTGTTCAAACTTACGTGGCTAACTTCTGCGCCTGTTTGGGTCGATCAGTGGCTGTTAAAAGGGGACAAATTGATACAAGCACATAAATTAATTCAAGAGCAGTTGCAGCAAGGACACATTGTCACTTCAACTAGTCCATGGAATACACCGATTTTTGTTATTCCCAAAAAGTCGGGAAAATGGCGATTATTGCAGGATTTACGAGCGATAAATGCAGTGTTACAACCGATGGGGGTTACCCAGCCGGGAACGCCAAACCCTGCAATGGTCCCTAAAGAGTGGGAATTACAAGTAATTGATTTAAAAGACTGCTTCTTCACGATTCCTTTACATCCTGATGATTGTGCACATTTTGCCTTTTCAGTGCCTAGTGTAAATAACGCGGAGCCTATGCAGCGTTATCAGTGGACAGTGCTACCTCAGGGCATGATGAATAGTCCTACTATCTGTCAGATAGTAGTTGCTGCGGCTATTCAACCGAGCCGAGATGCATTTCCAAATGCTATAATATATCATTATATGGATGATATTCTAATTGCAACAGAAACAACACAGTATTTGGAAAGTGTTGTGCGACATCTTGTAAATTCTTTGCACACCTTTGGACTTCAAATTGCTACAGAAAAAATTCAAACGATGCCGCCCTGGAAATATTTAGGGTGGATTCTTACAGAAAGAACAGTACAGCCTCAATCATTAAAATTGCACACAGATATACGAACTCTGAACGATGCTCAGAAATTATTGGGAACAATAAACTGGGTACGACCCATGTTAGGTATAACTACAGAGGAATTAAGTAATCTCTTTAACATTCTGAGAGGTGATCCTGATTTAACATCACCACGGATCTTAACTCCAGCTGCCAAGGAAGAGTTAAATTTAGTTTCACAAAAGATATCTACATTACAGGCCTATAGAAGGGACTTAACTTTACCTGTTGATGTATATGTTATACAAGGTCCAAAGCAACCTTTTGCTATTATAGGGCAACATGATAAAGTCGCTCAGAAAATTTTATATTTGGAATGGGTGTTTCTCTCTCACACTTTGAAGAAAACTGTTACACAGCCTTTAGAAATGATTGTGACTGTGGTACAAAAAGCACGGTCACGTACTCAGTGTCTCATTGGTTTTGATCCTGATACCTTGTATCTTCCTTTTTCAAAACAAGATTTTGATTACCTTTTTGTCCAATCACAATCACTGCAAATCGCATTGGCCGACTTCACGAACAAAATTTCTTTTTCACTGCCTAAATGTAAATTACTGCAAAGCCTTCACACATTAAACATCAAACCACAGACTATAGTATCAGATACTCCTATTGTTAATGCTCGTACAGTTTTTGTGGATGGCTCTGGAAAAACTGGACAAGGTGTAGTTGCCTGGCTAGATGATGGAGTATGGCACACATCTGTTGTTCTGTTACAAGGTTCCACACAACGTGTAGAATTACAGGCTGTTTTACATGCTTTAACTTTATTTCTATCGGAACCACTCAATATTATTTCTGATTCAGAATATGTCGTACGCGTTGTACAGCGATTACCAGGATCTTACTTAAGGGAGATAAATGATGAAGACTTATTCAACAAATTTTTGGAATTACAAACTCTTTTAAATGAAAGAGCTTATCCTTTGTTTATTTGTCACATTAGGTCACACACTGTGCTGCCAGGACCTTTGACTAAAGGCAATGCCGTGGCTGACTCTTTTACTGTTGGCACAGTGCAATTCCACTCTGCTGTGGCCTCTCATTCCTTTTTTCACCAAAATGCTGCAGCATTGCAAAAGATGTTTAATTTGACAAAAACACAGGCTAAAGACATTATTTGTTCTTGTCCAGATTGTCAAAGAGTTTCTTCTGATGCAGTGAGCATTGGAGTTAACCCACGTGGTTTACACTCTAATGCCATTTGGCAAAGTGATGTTACACATGTATCTGCCTTTGGCTCCTTGAAATTTGTGCATGTTTCTATTGATACCTTTTCCTCTTATATTTGTGCTACTGCTCATTCTGGAGAAAGGGCACGTGATGTACAACGACATTGGTCACGATGCTTTGCAATTATGGGGGTTCCGCAAACCATTAAAACTGACAACGGTCCAGGATATGTAGCTAAATCTACTCAATTATTTTTGCAGCAGTGGCAGGTATCCCATGTGACAGGAATTCCACATTCACCTACTGGACAAGCAATAATTGAGCGTGCGCATCATGCTTTAAAGTCCATGTTGCATAAACAAAAAAGGGGGAATATGCCACCACAAGAACAGCTAGATAATGCTATGTTTACTTTGAATTTTTTAAATCGCTCACCAGACTTAATGGCCAGCACAGCGACAGATCGGCATTTTAAAACTCCTGATTCTATTTCACACAGACCTAAAGTACTGTATAAAGATCCTTTTAGTGGACCTGGTTGGAATGGACCTGTGGAACTAATCACTTGGGGGCGAGGGTATGCTTGTGTTCTTCTTCCCACAGGAACCAAGTGGATTCCAGCTAAACACGTGAAGCCATATCATGAGCTGACGAAACCACCTGGTCCTGCAGATGAAGACTCTGAATTTGAAGGAGAAGAGACACATGAGGAGGAAGCAGCACATCGAGAATGCAACGTGTATCCTACTCCAAAGACTACCTTTTTTTAGCATACCTGGCAATAGTGGCCAGCGACAGTATTGTAAGAATTCTGATCCTTTTTCTTTGTGGATGAGTTAAAAAATGGGATTTTGGTCCCTGGATGAACACTGGGGGAGAGGTATATAGCCGAGGAAAACGCAGACTACTGGATGATGACAATATGCCGCACGTACAAAGCCCATGAACCAACAGACAGGGTGGCTATGGCTCATGCAGCGTGCCTGGCCAGCAAGCGCATGCGTCATAGGCTCCCTATGTTACGATCAAGGCGTCTTTTGGCACCCGCTGGCCACGTGTGCTGAAACCCGTTCCTTTGCAAATGTATAAATACCGGGATTTTTCCGAAGAGCATCGGGCTGGTGTACGGCGAGGCCACCGTTGCCTCCGTGGGGACGCCCATGGAAAGCTGGCACCTACCGATTGCTGGGCTGAGCTTGCGGTGTAAGACAGCACAAGAATGTATAGACTCACAAAGATTTGGTTATGATATGTACTTCACATCCTTAAGTTTTTGTAGAAACTCAATTTCTAGATGTCACTTTATGTAACCATGCTTTTGAAACTAATCTGAATTCACCTTGGTATTTATAGCTGTTTTACTCATAAGAATATATCTGAACTAAGTCTTACAGTAATCATGTAAAAAATGTTACGACTGAAATGAATACCCAGGTACAAATTGATCAACAGTACTAGAATGACTGGATGCTTTGGAAGCAGTGGTAATTTGGCTTGGGCTGTATTGGGTTTGTGTGGCAAGGTTTTGGTAGCGGGGGGTTACAGGGGTGGCTTCTCTGGGGGCTGCTGGAGGTTTTCCCCTGTGTCTGATAGAGCCAGTGCTGGCTGGCTCTGAGACGGACCTGCTGCCAGCCAAAGCCGAGCCAGTCAGTGATCGTGATAGCACCTCTGCACAAAAAAAAAAAAAAAAAAAAAAAAAAGAGAGAGAGAGAGAGAGAGGAAGAGACAGAAATAAAAAAATTTAATAAAAACAAACGGCTGGAGAGGGGGAAGAGAGATGCGGTTGCGGAACACACAGACATGGCAGCTGAAGAGTGAGAACATGTAAGAGAAACAGCCCTGCAGACACCAAGGTTAGTGAAGAAGGAGGAGGAGAAGATGCTCCAGGCGCCGCAGCAGAGATTCCCCTGCAGCCCGTGGTGAAGACCGTGGTGAGACGGGTGGTGAGACGGGTCGTTCCCCTGCGGTCTATGGAGGTCCACGGTGGAGCAGATCTCCACCTGCAGCCCGTGGAGGACCCTACGCTGGAGCAGGTGGGTGCCTGAAGGAGGCTGTGACCCTGTGGGAAGCATGTGCTGGAGCAGGATCCTGGCAGGACCTGCAGATCTGTGGAGAGAGAAGCCCATGGAGCGGGTTTTCTGGCAGGACCTATGACCCCATGGGGGAACCACGCTGGAGCAGTGTGCTCCTGAAGGACTGCACGCCGTGGAGGGGACCCATGCTGAAGATCTTCGTGGAGGACTGTCTCCCGTGGGAGAGATCCCACGCTGGAACAGGGGAAGAGTGTGATGAGTGCTGCCCCTGAGGAGGATGAAGTGACAGAGATAATGTGTGATGAACTAACCGCAAAACCTCATTTCCCATTCCCCTGTCCAGCTGTGGAGGAGAGAGTGATAGGATAGCTATGGTAGGTGACTGGTGTTCAGCCAGGATCAACCCATCACATAGACAAAATGCATTATAACATAGAATGAAATTACATTGCAATTGGGAATTTCAAAAACAAGGGCTCTGTGTAACTCCTTTACAAGGGAATGAAAGTGTATATATGAAATTAGCAGAATAAGGTGTTTTTCAAAGAATTGTCTAATATTGTTGAATGCTTAAATCCAAAAATATGATTTGAAGGTTTAAATTTGTGTATCTGAATTTATATTGCTATTGGAGGGTTATTAATCATTTGTGTGTTTGCAGCAATCAGAATCACCTGAGGAGCAGTACGAGGATTGCGTCAGTTCGAAGCTAGAGTCCTCGCTGCCTTCCTCGTGAATCTGATGTTCCTAAACAAAAAAGGGGGAGATGTGGGAGCAGCTTGGAACACCTGGCATTTGTTTTCAAGAGTGACCCTTAGAATTTGTTGTGCTGCATGTTTGCCAAGCCTTGAAGAACTAGTTTTACAAGGTCAGGTTGGAGGATGGCCTTCTGTAGGCCTGGGAAGATGTGGCTGAAGACAGTCATGAGTATGTCTATGGAATGTTTTTATCTTTAACTGTTCTGAAGGACTGGCAAACATCCCAGCTGGGTCAGATATGCCCTCCTGTGCTAGTAGTATTGGCTGTGAGTCGTTAGTACTTTCTGGATCTTTGTTGAAACATATATAAGTTGGATTCTTTTGTGAAATAAAGGGAATCTTGCACAGAGAATTTGAGCGCTTAATTGAGTCTCCACAGTAGGTGTCAGCTTTATGTGGGCGTCCCCACAGAGGCAACAATGGCCTTGCCGTACACCAACCCGATGCTCTTCGGAAAATCCCGGTATTTATACATTTGCAGAGGAACAGATTTCAGCACACGTGGCCAGCGGGTGCTAAAATTTGCCTCAGTTGAAACATAGGGAGCCTATGGCACATGCGGTCGCTGGCCAGGCGCGCCGCACGAGTCATAGCCATCCTGTCTATTGGTTCACGGGCTTTGTGATGCGGTTGCAGTGCACAGAGAATCTTGACCTGTTATGTTGGTCAAGGTGACCTACACGTTAGTTTTTGGCTGAGGTGGTATTCACATTGTCGCACCATCTAGGGTGTTCCAGATGATGATGGTCGTACAAATCGAGCGGGAGTCCATCGTGGGCCTGTGAACTCAGCCCTTTGCAAAGACCTATGAATACAATTAATTAAAACACAGTAAAAGCAACATTATACCTAATAAAATACACAAGAATAAAAGAAACCCCTATTTTTAATAAAGATACAAACCAACTCCTAAGTCCCCATCCCGCAGCTAAATGTTCTAAGCCGAAATGGCAGCTTTCTTAATTGCGTTGAAACCCTTGCAGCTCCTTCTTGCCTCTGCAGTTCTGTTATCTTGTTTATTAGTTGCTCCACTGTCCAAGTTCCTCATGTCCGTTGTTTCTCTGGTGGTTCAAAGGTCCATTCATATTGTAGCTGTCACGTACTCCGGTCCACTCATGTTGACTGCGGCGTACTTAACTCTAAATAATCAGGTTCAAAGAAATGTCCCCTGCTTTCCATGAAATCTCCCACAATTCCCTTCTTTTGTTTATGAGCAATCCAGACTTGACTAATAACTTGGGATGCCATTTTCCTCAACAAGCTAACCAAACAAGGTAAAATTATTACAATAGCTAAAATCACGATAACTACAACAATACCCATGCGACATAATTCTTTAAACCAACCTGTTATCCCTAATGACCCAAACCATTCATCCAAGGGGTTCTTCTCTACTACCACTTTATTCATGTTATCTTTCAACTGCTGCAACTTTTCATGTATAGACTTCGAATGACCTGATATGTTCATACAGCACATTGCTTCAAAATCCTCACAGCCATGTCCTTGTGCTAACAATAAAAAATCTATAGCCGCCCTATTTTGTAAAATAGCATGCCTTATGTTTTCTGTGTCTTCTAAGAGATCATTTATAATACTAGATGTAAGATTTAATTGCTTCGACGTCCAACATGCTAAACGTTGCAACTCCCGTAACGCATTACCCGCTGCAGCCCCTGGTGTAAAAAGAGATAGCAGCACTCTTGTGGCCTTGCCTAACAGTCGTACGTTATCGTTACAATCAGGCCCAAGATTTTCTATAGATCCCTTGTGTCTTCGATTGTCTGTTAAATTCAGTAACTGAATAATAGAGGGTGCAAACAATGTAAGCTTACCCAAGTAACATGGTCCGCCAAAAGATCTCACTGGGATGCCGTGCCAAGCACGATCACCGCATATCAAAAAATATCCGCTTGGTAAAGCCTTGGCGGTATAATTAGTACCTATAAATATCTTACTCCCCTGGGTTTCTGCTCCCACGGCTCCTACACAATAATCCCTACTATCCATAAACTTATACCAAGAGCTTGGACTAGATACATTTGTCCACCCCGACATATTGTGTTGCCGATAATAATTAATTCCTGTGCTAAACCCTCCTGCCAAATATACACATGACTTATTACCATATGTTGATCCTACTAAATCAAGCTCTTGCGGATCCCAGGGCAATGTAACGTTAAGAGAATTGATAATCTTTGCAGTTGCTACCCCTGTAAGATTTTGACAATGCTGCTGTGGGATGTGCGACGAATACAAGCTGTAACAGGTCTCATTGATCTTTGTTTCATTCAAAGCACTGCCATCAGAAACCCATGCTCGAAAATCTGGCAGATACAAATATGGCACTCCCACCAAACATGTTCGAAATGGACCTGAGGGTGTACTCATTGAGAGGCAAAAAGACTGTTGTCCTGTCTGGGTGGCCCAGGTTATCCACATATTTTGCCTTGGGTTAATTCGGTGTAATGGTAATGCTGGCTGTACCACCGCACATATTGCGATGAGGCAGCAAAGTGTTTCCACCAACGGTGGCGCACCTAATACCTTCTTGTGTCGTTCCATGTCTTGTCAATAATCTGATAACTTCTGGGCATTCGGACGTTTACCCCACACTGTTTCCCCACTTTTTTTTTTTTTTTTTTTGCAAGATTCCCTTTATTTCACAAAAGAATCCAACTTATATATGTTTCAACAAAGATCCAGAAAGTACTAACGACTCACAGCCAATACTACTAGCACAGGAGGGCATATCTGACCCAGCTGGGATGTTTGCCAGTCCTCAGAACAGTTAAAGATAAAAACATTCCATAGACATACTCGTGACTGTCTTCAGCCACATCTTCCCAGGCCTACAGAAGGCCATCCTCCAACCTGACCTTGTAAAACTAGTTCTTCAAGGCTTGGCAAACATGCAGCACAACAAATTCTAAGGGTCACTCTTGAAAACAAATGCCAGGTGTTCCGAGCTGCTCCCACATCTCCCCCTTTTTTGTTTAGGAACATCAGATTCATGAGGAAGGCAGCGAGGACTCTAGCTTCGAACTGACGCAATCCTCGTACTGCTCCTCAGGTGATTCTGATTGCTGCAAACACACAAATGATTAATAACCCTCCAATAGCAATATAAATTCAGATACACAAATTTAAACCTTCAAACCATGTTTTTGGATTTAAGCATTCAACAATATTAGACAATTCTTTGAAAAACACCTTATTCTGCTAATTTCATATATACACTTTCATTCCCTTGTAAAGGAGTTACACAGAGCCCTTGTTTTTGAAATTCCCAATTGCAATGTAATTTCATTCTATGTTATAATGCATTTTGTCTATGTGATGGGTTGATCCTGGCTGAACACCAGTCACCTACCATAGCTATCCTATCACTCTCTCCTCCACAGCTGGACAGGGGAACGGGAAATGAGGTTTTGCGGTTAGTTCATCACACATTATCTCTGTCACTTCATCCTCCTCAGTGGCAGCACTCATCACACTCTTCCCCTGTTCCAGCGTGGGATCTCTCCCACGGGAGACAGTCCTCCACGAAGATCTTCAGCATGGGTCCCCTCCACGGCGTGCAGTCCTTCAGGAGCACACTGCTCCAGCGTGGACCTCCATAGACCGCAGGGGAACGACCCGTCTCACCATGGTCTTCACCACGGGCTGCAGGGGAATCTCTGCTCTGGCGCCTGGAGCATCTCCTCCCCCTCCTTCTTCACTGACCTTGGTGTCTGCAGGGTTATTTCTCTTAGATGTTCTCACTCTTCAGCTGCCATGTCTGTGTGTTCCGCAACCGCATCTCTCTTCCCCCTCTCCAGCCGTTTGTTTTCATTAATTTTTTTTTTCCTGTCTCTTCCTCTCTCTCTCTCTCTTTTTTTTTTTTTTAAATTATTTTTATGCAAGCCAAGTTACATGAAATGCTTTTGCAATCATACGTTCAACTATTTTATGATACGTGGTACAATCATTACAACTGCTAATATTACAATTAAAATAACTAAGTTATGTATAAGCAAATCTTTCAACCATCCCGTAATTCTCAAACTTGTTAGCCATCCAGTTAAACCTGTGTCAGTTATCGTGAGCCTTTTACTGTGAATCATATTGATATCGGGTGTTAGTAACGCAAGTCGTCCGAGGCTACATGGCCTCCCGTTAAGTTTCAATGGAATTCCTCTCCCACGCTCTATTTCCACAAATTAAAAATATCCCCGCAGGTAAAGCAGCTGGAATAGAAAAAAGAGTGTGATATTCTGGAATAGATATAGTTACACCAAGCTGTAGCATTTCTATATACAGGCAAAATAGCATTTACATTCTGACCCTTTCGAGTGGTGTTATGGGTGTAATTAAACATCACACAGGCATTCATGATGACTGATCCTAACAACTGTCTCTTGAGGTTCTTGCATTTCTTGAGGCAGGTGTGCATACAACAGGAAAAGTAAACATGGTATCTCCTTGCCGTAGAGCTTTTTCTCGACAGCGTTCCATCAAGCTATGTGTATTTTTTCCCAAATCATTAAGTGAATCGTCACGGATTAGACAGAGGCATAGAGTTAGAGGGGTTAGTAGGAGAAGGAGATACAGGTAGTGTAGTAAAGTCAGGTTCCGTTTTAAGTTCTGCAGACCCTGGAGAGGGAGTACCAGGCGATTGGGGTGGGGGGGTGGGGGACGGCGGCGGCACGGCAGTGGCCGCAGCCGCGCAGAGGCCGCGGGAGGCAGCGGCGGGACGGCCGCGGCAGGCAGCGGTGGAGGTAATGAGGGATATAAATGCGGCTCTTTTTCAGAGTCCACCCTGCCTGATGCAAAAGAATTATTATCAGAATCAGAATCCTGCTCGTTAGCGGCCTCCTTACAAACTGCCTCCTCAAAAGCAGTATCAGGTTGTATTGATATGATTTTCTCTGCCGGCTGTAAATGCACCAGCGGAGTATAAATAAATTTCCATGTCGACAACAAGGTTTTAGCAAGCATTCGCGAGTCATGTGGAGTTAAAAGTGACCCAGAAAATGTATGGGACAAAACTGCCTGCGTAAAAGGAGATTTTAAACCATACTGAGCAATTGTAACTTTTGTTTCTTTTATGATTTTCCAATCAAATAGAACCCATTGATTAGGTCTACCCCCAGCCCCAGCAATAATCAGAAACGCTGTGGGAGCTGCTATGATTTCTCCCTCAATTAAGGCATCGCGAATAATTCCCCGCGCAGGTAAAAGGGGTGCATCAAAGGATACGGCTGGTGGTTTTTCTCGCTTCACAGCAGGCTCCAGCTGTGCCAGCTTTTCTATTACTGACCGCAACTGCTGTGAAGTGAGCTCCGGCCCCTCTTCGTGCTCTTGAGGCGACCCGGGCGTAGACTAAGGCAACGGAGGGTATATGCTAGGTATAATTTGTTCATGTTGAGCAGCGATATCTGGGGGCTGTTTTTTCCTAGGCAGATTTTTACTCGCTTCCTGATTCTGTAGGGTTTCCTTTAAGTGTACGGTTAGGGAGGCTTGGGAACTGTCAGATGGCTGATTAATATCGGCAGTCCCAGGGAGTGGAGCAGAAGTCAAGGGCACAGGAGCAGGCAGACAAGCTCCGGGAAAGCCAAAAGTTTCTCTCGCTGCATTATGTTTTTCTCCCCGCGTTTCCCCTTCGCTTGTGTTTGGAGAGAGCGCAGCAAAAGCAGACGCAGACGCTTTACGATCTGCTTTCATTTCTTGTAGAGTTGTCTTAATTAATTTCCATAAAGTTGCAAGACCTTTAACTTCTTTAGACCTGTCACTAATTTCATCCCATAGGGAGGTTCCGATAGCTTCTACAATCTGTCTATCCACATTAATCACTTCCGAGTCTGCCTCGTCCGAATCAATCGGACGAGAAACGGCCCCCCCTAATTCCTCCGTCTCTCGTGGAGTAACAGGCAGGGGGATACTTTCGGCACCAGCGACCTGGCTGGGTATAGGCAAAGGCTGTGTCTGTACAGACGTCTCAGCACTAGCAGAAATGGATGCTCGGGGGGGTAGAGACAGCTGCGTAGAAAATCTTCCTCTAACTGCAGTGGGATAGGCTGACGCGGCTGACATGGAGGCATCAGAAGGGGTCACGGCCGCGCAGACAGCAGCGGCTGCCTGCCGTTCCACCCTCATTGCCTGCAGCACATCCCGAACTACCTTCCAGTGCGTTGCGTATTTGATTGCTTCCTTTGTCTTATCTCCCCCAGCGCTAATAGTGTCCCACAGCGCCTTGCCTACATCGTCCCAAGTCGCTACTTCAAATGCAACATTTATACTCGGAATAAGTTCTCTCTCCCGAGCCCATAAAAGTAACTCCTTTATAATAGAGTTATCACATTTCAACCCTCTCTTAGAGAGAATATGTTGTAGGAGGTTTAGGACCGCTTCTTGCTCTTTGTCCAACCCCATCTCCTTCTCCGACCGCTCACCTGATTAGGACGAGATCCACCAGGGTAAGATTCCCCTTTTCCACCGCGCGCGCGGTCTTTGTCAGCCCCAGCTCAGCTGGTCATCCTGCCGGGGCAGCAGGGTTAATTTCGGCCGGCTTCTCCGCTCCCTCTCTCCGTCGGCTATCGTCGAAGAATTCAACACCGATCCGAGGGTCCCTGTTCGGGCGCCAATTGCGGAGGCACAGGACAGCACACACAGACCAATGTGATCAGGTGAAGCCCACTTTACTAGAGCATCAGACATCATTTTATACGTTAGTTACATCTGTACATGCGTTTAGCTATTTTACTATTGGTTACACACATTATTCACGCACTGTCCACGCGCCTAGTTACACTTAATGATTGGTTATATCAACACTGTACACGTGCATAAACATAAAACATAATTGGTTATACTAACTAAAACATACAAGACTTGTCTCAGTCTAATTGGTCAAGATAAACTGCCGAATTGAGGTTGTTTGTGCCAAGTTCTCTTTATCGTGGAATGCGCACCTGTGTTTTTCTAATTGGTATCTTACTTATTTTTGTCTTCTGTTTATTCTGTTCAAGGCCTTCTAAAGGCGTCTGGAATGCTCTTGTGACCATTAGCTAAAAATGTTCCACAACACTGGACAAGCATTTTTAATAGGTTTCTGTTGATAGTATGATTCAAATTTTAATGTGGGCAAGCCAAATAGCAACATCTGTTTGTTGTTAGTGGGAGTCTTTTTTTCTGGCAAAAGTTTTAAGAGTGTTTTTTAGAGTACATCTGTGTGAAGTGAGACAAGAAGCTGGCTGCATAAAAGCATTGTTGACTTTGTGATGACTTAGTAGCAATGAAACATCCACCCAAAAGTATACTTTCTAGTAATAGTTGTATCTGCACTTGAAATTCTGGAAGTGCCTACCCTTAACAGTTTTGATATGATATTTGGGGTAGTTTCCAAGTACAAGGAATTGCATTGTATAGCAGAACCAGTATAGCTGCAGTACGTGTGATAGCCCATCCATTTTATGGAGGAAAACTGTATACTTTGGATATTTATGCTGGCTCTAAACTGAAGGATTTTCTGCAATCAAATATTATTGCAGTTGTAGAACTTGTGGAGTTATTACTGTGTGGTAAGCTTTACAAATGTGTGATAAACTGAACATGTAATGTAATCTCTTGCTTACTGCTGAGGAGACCCAGTAGTTTAAATATAAATCAATCTTTCCTTGAAAGGAATCATTCATAAAAGTTAATCTTCTCCCTTTTAGGCAAAGTTAGTTTGTCTAAGTGAAAGGCAGAATGAACTTAATGGAGAAAAATTATGTTGGTAATACTCAAGAATCACTCTTTGAAAGCTCAGATGATGCAAAACCTAAGTTTCCAATTTAAACATGCCATTGTAGTGAGAAAATTCTAAGTTTAATAATAATTTTACTAAATTGTATGAAAGTAATCAGTAGTCTCTGTGGTAGATAAAAAACAGTTTGCAACAAGAGAGACAATTGGAGCAGTCCTGTCTTGCAGGCTGGATGAGTTTGGAATGATGGTGCAGCTCTCTTTAGTTGTTTACAAAGCAATTCTTCAGTTTGTTTGCTTACAGAAACCATATTCTGAGGTGCTCCACTCAAGTACATGGGGATAGGGAAAATGATCCTGATGACAGAAAGAACAATTTGTAGCTCTGAGAAATTAAAAGTTTTAAAAAAGTACTTGATTTTTGCATTAAGTGCAAAAATGCAAGCAATATTTCTAACTTTAAAAAATATTTTTTGTCATGCTTAATATCTCATAATTAAACAAAGATAATTTTATCAAGCATTTCCCCAAAAGTCATGTTTTCTTCGAGGACAAGAGTGAAAAAGTCCAGTCATAATATTTTGAGATTCCTCAAAATAGATTGATAAAGGAAATGCCTACTTGGCTCTGAATACAGTGTACTGAGCTGTGCAGCAATATCAAGACTACAGTGGAGCATTGGAAGATGTTATTCAAGGAAAGAGGAAGCAATATGTTTAGCCACATCCACAGTTCAACTCAGTCAATCACGAACATTTGTAACTAGGCAGGGGAAGCCACAAACCACAGAATGAGCATTCAGTTATAACAGACAAAATACCTACATTAATCTAAAAAAAGGAAATTATAGTTCCTGTGGTAGTGAATACAGTCTGCCTTCTGATTAATCAGTGGAACATATGACAAGAAAACAATTCAGATGTTTTTAAGTAGCCTTAGAGGTTCCATCCTCTCTATCCCTGATATACTGATGGAGAGATCAATAGACTGACAATCCTGGTCTGCCTGCAAGATCACACCAGGCCTATACTAAAATAATTTCAATGTATGGAAAAAAGATTTATCTGAGGATATCTGGATTGCCTTTTAGGTGAAAACAGTGGGTTGAAGACCACTTAGCTTTTTAGTGTGCAATCCTGGCATTTCCCATAAACATGTAAGCTGTTGTTCCTTTGGTCTGAGGGAGAAAAACTTTGAACACTGGATGAATCACTCATATTTCCAGTATGTTTCCAGGCCATCTGACCCCTGCAAGATTCTGCAGGGCTTGTGTCATTGTATTATACGCTGGCTGAGATGAGCATAAGAGACTATTGTAAGCACAGCCAACGCTCTCCTTGGGTCACAATTTTGATGGTAAAATTTGTAAATACATTCTCTAAAAGGCTAAGAATAGATTCAGTAATTGTCGTGGTTTAAGCCCAGCCGGCAACAAAGCACCACGAAGTTGCTCGCTCGCTCCTCCCCTGCCCCGGTGGGATGAGGAAGAGAAAATATAAAGAAAAGCTCATGGGTCAAGACAAGGACAGGGAGGGATCACTCACCAATTATGGTCATGGGTGCTACAGATGCACGACTAACCAAATCCAACAGGTGTTAAAACTCAGATTTATTCTTCAGCAAAAGTTAGTTAGAAGTCCGGTAACATTTTATAAAACCACAGGCTCAATGATGTAAAGAGAATTAATACTACACGGCCAACTTAAGAATCCCCAAGATTTAAAGCGATGGCTCAAAACGCACATATCACTCACCTAAAAGCTGAGGGCTCTCTCCCTCAAGGAGTTACCTCGGGCGGTGCCCCGACCCGAGGGGGAGTCCCCAACTGCAGACCCGCTGCTCCAAGGAGGACTGCCAACATGTCCTCTGGCGGGACCCTGTTTATACCCCTGTCGAATCTGACTGGTGGTCATTTAATCCCATTGGCTAGGAGGGTCACCTCAGTGTACCTGGCGCATCTCAATTGGCCAGTTCAAATTTCAACCCGCAGCCTCCAGGGTTTCCTTCCCCTTCTCCCTTCCTGGAGAAGTTTTGTTTCCTGCTGGTGGAATGGCGGGGGGGGAAATGTACTGCCACAATCCACCCTGTGACCACAGTCATGATTCAACTGGTTTCCTTGAAGTGGTGGTACAGTCACCTCTTGCCTCCAAAGTTAAAAGGGGGTGCAGTTTGGCAAGTTTGACGCTCATTGTGGGCCATCATTCCCTTCTGGTTTAGAATTAAAGTGGAATATCAAACACAGGAATATCCAGTGTATGGACAGTTTTAAGGGAGTATACTTAACCGTTAGTACAGCCTTCACTACCAAGCATTTAATAGAACTTATTGCAATATAGATTACAGTAATCATAACTACAAGCATTATTAAAGATTAGAGAAGGCTGGTCGCCCACCCCGTGAAAGAAAATCTGAACATATCAAAACTTTTCCCAACCAGTTGGTCCCTGGTGCAGAAGCAATTGCCTCTGCATCTCTTGCCGTATTCTCTCATTGATTTAGTCTTGAAGCCACATTGACACATTTGGAGTGAACACAGCAGTTGTCTATTGACACGTTCAAAACTTTACATATACCCTTCTCTTTCTTTGGCATCTAATCCAATACAGCCCAATTTTTGATAGTCATTTTACCAATATAACTGATAGTTTAAGAGTCCCCAAATTGTCAGATGTAACGTTGGCTAAGGTTGATAGTTGTAAATTCAGTTCTAGAATACTCTATTGATGTTCCTTGAGTACCATACACAGTCACCCCCATAGAATTTCAGGGCATAGTGTAGTACCATTCCAACTCCACCCCGTGATCCCATGGGTTACTTGGAGGATATAGTCACATCTGGTGTTTCATACTGAACTAGCATTTACTGCACCTGGTGACCAACTATAAACAACATGCGTATAACCTCCTCCCCCATCCAATCTGAATCTCCAACTATAATTGTTACATTGCTCTCATGAGCTCAAGGACTCGTGATATATTGATGTCCATCATTTTTGCCATGACATTATCATCCAGATCTTCACCATCCACGCCTGTCACCGTCATCACTGTCAGCAAAAGGACTAGAATGACTCGTTCCTTCATTGTCCTAAAAGAAAGCATAAACTACACCTCGGTCTTAAACCGGGTCACAGGGTTAGAAATCCGGGATTATCCACCAGGCACTGATGCTCCCATCTAAGGCTTCCCAGGCATACAAGCCTCAGGGTTTTGCTAAGGTCATAGGAACAATACCAATGGAGGGCAGCTTGCCCTACCTTTTCCTTGTTATCCCCACCGACTAGAATATCATCTATATATTGATATATGTGGACACCTGATGGTACTTCCACGGCATCAAGGAGCTTGGCTAAAGCATTGTGGGCAATAGTGGGGGAATGCCTATATCCCTGGGGAAGTCGATTAAAAGTGTATTGGGTCCCTTCCCAAGTGAAGGCAAACTGGGGTTTGTCCTCTTCCCTTAGGGAACCATAAAAAAAACCAAAAACCCCAAACATATCCTTGACATCTAAAGCAGCCATCCATGGGTGGGCCGCAGCCTGTATTGTTTTTATCACTGAGGTAATACTTGGGACAGCAGAAGTTAATGGTGGGGTATTACTGTTCAATCTTCTATAATCAGTTGTTAGTCGCCACCTTCCATCTGATTTGCGGACTGGCCAAACAGGAGAATTATACGGGGAATGTGTGCGACTGATGATCTCTCTTTTCTCCAGATTATTAATTACTTCTGAAATGCCCCGTTTGGCCGCAGCTGGAAGTGGGTATTGAGGGACACGGGTTACCTTAGATTGCGGTAGCGCAGGAGCAACCTGCAATGTTCTCACATGAATAGCCTCTGCCTCCCTGCCCCCAAAGCTCCACACCCTACCATTGGGTAGGTCCCATTGTCTGCCTGCCAGCACATCAAATCCCAGTATATTTCCCTCATAGGGGCTCAAAGCCACCTCCACAGCTGTCATTCTTTTTTCCCCCCAGTAACCAAAATTGAATTTGAGTTATGGGGCATTTTTGTCGCCCCTGTTACTCCTTTAATGTTTATAGCTGTGAAAAATGATCATGTCCAAAACAGGATTCTAATTAAAGTTTACAATTTATTACACGAATAGAGGCAAGCAAACAGCGCTGGGTGCACCGGGAGCCTCTGCTCTACCAAGGCACACCCCGTCAGGTCTAATTGTGCAGGTTAAGTACAGGTTCTACATACATATTCACTAGATTCCTGAGAAATGTTATACATATTCATTAGTTTTCCGGGAAACTATTTGCATATGCAAATGTCCTTTACGCAGGCGCATTGAAGGTCTCTGGTGGTCTTCAGGAGTCCTCTGGTGGTCTTCCATAGTCTTCCTCACTTGTCCGCTATTTGACCCTCCTCAGGTGATTCTGCGCAGTATGGTCCTTTACATGTTTTGATACATTAGTGCTTGTTAGTGTTCTTATTATCTAAGTTCTCATTAGTGGTATAGAACCATATGGGTAGTTTAAGCTAAATTATCTACAAGGATGGGAACAAAGGCAGGAGTTCTTATCTTTTCTGGCCTTATCTATTCAAGCAAGGCCTCTACTTGTGCCTTCTTAGCAAGATCGTAAATTCATCGAACACTTAATTAAGTCCTGTGATCGCTCTTGGTTCCTTCTTGCTCATCATTCCCAAGTACCAGTCTCTGACAGGCTTAATCCTTGACAAACACCAGTCCTTGGTATGTAAAGTTACAGAGAGACAATCATTAAGCAATAAGCAGTTTGTTCTCTATATCAATCCCCCCCTTTTTCTTTAAACCTTTGCTAATTGTTTTGCAACTATAGCATTCCACTACTTCCGAGAGACCGTGTAAAGTATTTTTCGATTTCTACTTGATGTCTGATTTTATTTCGTTTCCAACTTTCGTAATTCCCTACTGTTATATGGCTTTTGCAGGAAACAAGAACTATATACATACTCTCCTACTTCCCTTAGGCCTATGGTTATACAAGATCAAGCAAAACGGTTAAAGATTACATATGCAGAGAGGGTCACATTTCACCATGCGGCCCTATCATTGTTTTATATTGACACGAATCAGGTGAATATATTTCACATAGCCTTTCTTGATGGCTTAATTCCCAGCTCACTAGCTTGTCGTTCATTTAAAACACTAATTTGGGTTTCTGTATCGATTAAGAATTCTAAACTTATCTGTTTTGGGCCCACAGGAATGTGTATATAAGGCTCTTTATCGGCAGACCATTGGCAGGTATTCACCATGCGGACTGGGTGGCCTGAACCCCAAACCGCAGCTCCTAGTTTTTAGCCTTTCCAGTTCCTCTCGCAGTGCCGCGAAAGGGCCCCGTTCCTCTTCCCGAGGGGGCGGGGTTGCTGGCGCTTCCCTTTGGTCTCTAGCCTTCCCCTCCAGCAATCCCACTCCCGGACGCCGCCGGCGGACTGCCCGGGCAGCACGGCTCGGGCTGCCCCCAGTGCCGGTGCCTTCCGCCAGAGAGCGTCCCTTCCGGGATCGCAGTTCCGACCCGACCGACCGCGAGTTCGAGACCGCTCGGGGCGGGGTTTACAACCGGCTGGGCGGACCTTCCTGCTGCCCTCCGTTAACTCCGACAGTCCCTTTGCCCGGATAGTAACAGATTCTCCTCTCTCCTTGGGGTCCACACCCCCAGCCCAGTAGGCTACTCGGGACGTTATGGACTGATCACCCGCCGGTGCAGCACTCAGAAACACTCCCGGTGCCCAGTAACTTCTCGCTTCATCATCACTCAACAGTATCCGATCCTCCCCGTTAGAGAAACTCTCCACAAATACTCAGTTTTGGTTTCGCCTGGCTTGCGCGAAAACTTAGCTTGCAACTCGCTGAGTTCGGGTCCCGACCGAGGGGCCGTGCAAACAGCACTCCAGGGGCTCCCACCGTGTGGACCCGCGTGCCCTTCTGTTTTAATAAGGGGCCGCACATCCCTTTCCTCCAATTCCACCTTCAGACAATCTATTTCCCCTTGCCTTTTAGCAGAATCACTCTTTCGGTTCTGTGCTTGAATCAATCAGGCGCCCAGGAGGGCACACACACTGCCTTTGCTGTCTCGACTACTTCCGCGGCACAGTTCTGTGGACGCATATTTAGCTAATGGTCGCAAGAGCATTCCAGATGCCTTTAGAAGACCTTGAACAGAATAAACAAGAAGACAAAAAAAGAAAGATGCCAATTAGAAGAACACAGGCGCGCATTCCACGATAAAGGGAACTTGGCACAAAGAACCTCAATTTGGCAGTTTATCTTGACCAATTAGACTGAGACAAGTCTCGCATGTTTTAGTTGGTATAACCAATTATGTCTTATGTTTATGCGCGTGTACAGTGTTGATATAACCAATCATTAAGTGTAACTAGGCGCGTGGACAGCACATGAATAATGTGTGTAACCAATAGTAAAATAGCTAAACGCATGTACGGATGTAACCAATGTATAAAAATGATGTCTGATGCTCTAGTAAAGGGTCTTCAACTATGATCATATTGATCTGTCGTTGAGTCCATGATTATGCTCCCGCAATTGGCGCCCGAACAGGGACCCCCAAATTCTGTGCTACGTTTGGAGAACGAACGGCAGGATAACAGGAAGACGGGAGGATCCCGACCGATAGACCGGCTGCCCCAGCTGGTGTGCCCATAGAGGCAGGTAAGACAGCGCTGTTGTTATTTCGCCCATCGAGGTGAGGATTCGCCCGTAAAGGAGGCGAGGTGAGAACTCACCCGTAAAGGAGGTGAGCGGTCGGGGGAGGAGATGGGGTCTACGCTTTCCAAAGAAGAAGAAGCGGTAGTTAAGCTCCTCCATATACTCTCAAAGACAGGCATAAAATATGATGAAGCTTGTTTAAAGCAGCTTTTACAATGGAGCAAGGACAGAAACCTTTTAATTAGTGTGGGTACAGCTTTTGAGCTTAGTACCCGGGAAGCTATCGGAACCTCCCTATGGGATGAAATTAGTAACGGGTCTAAAGAAGTTAAAGGTCTTGCAACTTTATGGAAATTAATTAAGACAACTCTGCAAGAAATGAAAGCAGATCGTAAAGCGTCTGCGTCTGCTTTTGCTGCGCTCTCTCCAACTGCAAGCGAAGGGGAAACGCGGGGAGAAAAACATAATGCAGCGAGAGAAACTTTTGGCTTTCCCGGAGCTTGTCTGCCTGCTCCTGTGCCCTTGACTTCTGCTCCACTCCCTGGGACTGCCGATATTAATCAGCCATCTGACAGTTCCCAAGCCTCCCTAACCGTACACTTAAAGGAAACCCTACAGAATCAGGAAGCGAGTAAAAATCTGTCTAGGAAAAAACAGCCCCCAGATATCGCCGCTCAACATGAACAAATTACACCTAGCATATACCCTCCGTTGCCTTTATCTACGCCCGGGTCGCCTCAAGAGCATGAAGAGGGGCCGGAGCTCACTTCACAGCAGTTGCAGTCAGTAATAGAAAAGCTGGCACAGCTGGAGCCTGCTGTGAAGCGAGAAAAACCGCCAGCCGTATCCTTTGATGCACCCCTTTTCCCCCCCCCCCTCCCTCTTCCTCCTCCCCCTCCTTCAAACCCTTTTTTACCTCTGCCCCCTCCTTGTCCTGCACCTATACCTCTGCCTTCTCCATCTCCCAGGGAACCGATCCCCACCTTTCCAGAAACAACGGACCCCCGGAATAAATGGTGGGGAATTATTCGTGACGCCTTAATTGAGGGAGAAATCATAGCAGCTCCCACAGTGTTTCCGGTTATTGCTGGGGCTGGGGGTGGACCTAATCAATGGGTTCCATTTGATTGGAAAATCATAAAAGAAGCAAAAGTTACAATTGCTCAGTATGGTTTAAAATCTCCTTTTACGCAGGCAGTTTTGTCCCATATATTTTCTGGGTCAACTTTAGCTCCACATGACTCGCGAAAGCTTGCTAAAACCTTGTTGTCGACATGGAAATTTATTTATACTCCGCTGGTGCATTTACAGCCAGCAGAGAAAATCATATCAATACAACCTGATACTGCTTTTGAGGAGGCAGTTTGTAAGGAGGCCGCTAACGAGCAGGATTCTGATTCTGATAATAATTCTTTTGCATCAGGCAGGGTGGACTCTGAAAAAGAGCCGCATTTATATCCCTCATTACCTCCACCGCCGCCCGCACTAACACCGGTAACGCACACACCCCGCCGGCAGGCAGACAGGCAGGCAGCGGGCGGGCAGCACGGGCTCCGCGGGATCGCCGACCCTCACCACCGCATACAGGTCCCCGCCGCCTCACCGCTGCCTCCTGCCGCTTTCGCGCCCGCCGCCGTGCCGCCGCCGTCCCCCACCCCCCCCCACCCCAATCGCCTGGTACTCCCTCTCCAGGGTCTGCAGAACTTAAAACGGAACCTGGCTTTGCTGCACTGCCTGTATCTCCTTCTCCTGCTAATCCCTCTAACTCTGTGCCTCTGTCTAATCCATGACGATTCACTTAATGATTTGGGAAAAAATACACATAGCTTGATGGAACGCTGTCGAGAAAAAGCTCTACGGCAAGGAGATACCATGTTTACTTTTCCTGTTGTATGCACACCTGCCTCAAGAAATGCAAGAACCTCAAGAGACAGTTCTTAGGATCAGTCATCATGAATGCCTGTGTGATGTTTAATTACACCCATAACACCACTGGAAAGGGTCAGAATGTAAATGCTATTTTGCCTGTATATAGAAATGCTACAGCTTGGTGTAACTATATCTATTCCAGAATATCACACTCTTTTTTCTATTCCAGCTGCTTTACCTGCGGGGATGTTTTTAATTTGTGGAAATAGAGCGTGGGAGAGGAATTCCATCAAAACTTAACGGGAGGCCACATAGCCTTGGATGACTTACATTACTAACACCTGATATCAATATGATTCATAGTAAAAGGCTCACGATAACTGACACAGGGTTAAGTAGATGGCTAACAAGTTTTGGAATTATGGGATGGTTGAAAGATTTGCTTATGCATGGCTTAGTTATTTTAATTGTAATATTAGCAGTTGTAATGATTGTACCACGTATCATAAAAATAGTTGAATGTATGATTGCAAAAGCATTTCATGTAACTTGGCTTGCACAAAAACAAAAAGGGGGAATTGTGGGAGATTTCATGGAAAATGGGGGACATTTCTTTGAGCCTGATTATTTAGAGTTAGCATAAGTAGGCCACAGTTAGCATGAGTGGGCCGGAGTACGTGACAGCTGCAGTATGAAAGGACTTTGAACCACCAGAAAAACAATGGACATGAGGAACTTGGACAGTGGAGCAATTAATAAACAAGATAACAGAACTGCAGAGGCAAGAAGGGGCTGCAAGAGCTTTAACACAATTAAGAAAACTGTCATTTCGGCTTAGAGCATTTAGCTGCGGGATGGGGACTTAGGAGTTGGTTTGTATCTTTGTTAAAAATTGGGGTTTCTTTTATTCTTGTGTATTTTATTAGGTATAATGTTGATTTACTGTGTTTAATTGTGTTCTTAGATCTTTGCAAAGGACAATACAGCAGGTGTTAATTGACGATAAAACAAAAAAAGGAATAGGGAATCTCTCTCCACAAGAAAAGTTAGCTAAAGCCACTTATGTTTTAAATTTTCTAAATCGTTGGTCTGATGCAGGCGGTCCACCGATATTTAGACACTTTTTATCCACATATCAGGAGCGGCTGGAAATTAGGGATACAGGCCCACGATGGACTCCTGCTCGATTTGTACGACCATCATCATCTGGAACACCCTAGATGGTGCGGCAATATGAATACCACCTCAGTCAAAAACTAACATGTAGGTCACCTTGGCCAACATAACAGGTCAAGATTCTCTGTGCATTGCAACTGCATCACAAAGCCCATGAACCAATAGACAGGATGGCTATGACTCGTGCAGTGCGCCTGGCCAGCGAGCGCATGCGTCATAGGCTCCCCATGTTGCAACCGAGGCGAATTTGGGCACCCGCTGGCCACATGTGCTGAAATCCGTTCCTCTGCAAATGTATAAATACCGGGATTTTCCGAAGAGCATCGGGCTGGTGTACAGCAAGGCCATCGTTGCCTCTGTGGGGACGCCCACGTAAAGCTGGCACCTACCGATTGCTGGGCTGAGCTTGCGGAGCAAGACGGCACAAGAATGTACGGATGGTCCATCTTCCTCACAGTCCTTGGATGGACGTAGTCATGGATACCGCTGTAAGCCAAAGAAAACATCTGGATGACCCTGACTGACGTGACCGGACAAGATTGCTTATGCCTCCGTACAGCAACACCAAGCAATCCCTTTTTCACAGGTTTAATAGGGGGTTCCACTGGCATCAATGAAGTTTAAGAACTTATTGATGGAGACCCCTGTGCAGCAGGTCATGTACTCAATGAATGGGAATGCCTGGTTTCCACAGATCGGGCATTCACCCTCATTGCCACCCCAGGAATCACAAATTCTGGGATCCCTGAATACAGATTGG
The DNA here is from genome assembly GCF_900496995.4 of Aquila chrysaetos chrysaetos. Lineage (NCBI taxonomy): Eukaryota > Metazoa > Chordata > Aves > Accipitriformes > Accipitridae > Aquila > Aquila chrysaetos. Next base: position 214,751 of record NW_024470324.1, on the reverse strand, counting down.
TGTAGTATTATCTGATTTACTGTTAGATGTAGATAGTATTAGACACACAACCTTACAAAATAGAGCTGCTCTTAAATCATTAGTTAAGATAGTTTTGATTTATCTTGTAGTGTTTTTTTTTTTGTAATTTGCATGCCTTGTATGTTGCAATGTGTTTAAAAATTAATTGATAGATCAAGTAAGGCTGTGTTAATTGACGGAAAACAAAAAAGGGGGAATTGTGGACACATATTTAGCTAACGGTCACAAGAGCATTCCAGACGCCTTTAGAAGGCCTTGAACAGAATAAACAAGAAGACAAAAATAAGAAAGATACCAATTAGAAGAACACAGGTGCGCATTCCACGATAAAGAGAACTTGGCACAAAGAACCTCAATTTGGCAGTTTATCTTGACCAATTAGACTGAGACAAGTCTCGCATGTTTTAGTTAGTATAACCAATTATGTCTTATGTTTATGCACGTGTACAGTGTTGATATAACCAATCATTAAGTGTAACTAGGCGCGTGGACAGTGCGTGAATAATGTGTGTAACCAATAGTAAAATAGCTAAACGCATGTACGGATGTAACCAATGTATAAAATGATGTCTGATGCTCTAGTAAAGGGTCTTCAACTATGATCATATTGATCTGTCGTTGAGTCCATGATTATGCTCCCGCATAGTTCTACTCTCTCCACGACTGCTACTGGGTCGGACCACTTCTCCTTCACCCAGTCCAGATCTGGGGAAGGGCTGCAGCTGTGCCTCCGTAATAATTCCTCCATTAACACCATCCTGCCGACTACACCAATTTAAAGTGTTACGGATGCACGACTAACCAAATCCAACAGGTGTTAAAACTCAGATTTATTCTTCAGCAAAAGTTAGTTAGAAGTCCGGTAACATTTTATAAAACCACAGGCTCAATGATGTAAAGAGAATTAATACTACACGGCCGACTTAAGAATCCCCAAGATTTAAAGTGATGGCTCAAAATGCACATATCACCCACCTAAACGCTGAGGACTCTTTCCCTCGAGGAGTTACCTCGGGTGGTGCCCCGACCCGAGGGGGAGTCCCCGACTGCAGACCAGCTGCTCCAAGAAGGACTGATTCCAACACGTCCTCCGGCGGGACCCCATTTATACCCCTGTCGAATCTGACCTGTGGTCATTTAATTCTATTGGCTAGGAGGGTCACCTCGGTGTACCTGGCGCATCTCAATTGGCCAGTTCAAATTTCAACCCGCAGCCTCCAGGGTTTCCTTCCCCTTCTCCCTTCCTGGAGAAGTTTTGTTTCCTGCTGGCAGGATGGGGGGGAATGTACTGCCACAGTGGGCAAAAGACAGGCTCAACTTGGGGAAAAAGCAAAATCAATTTACTACCAATCAAATCAAAACAAGGATAATGGGAAGTAAAACCAAACCTTAGAACACCTTTCCCCACTCCTCCCTCCTTCCTGGGCTCAACTCCACTCCTGATTTTCTCTACCTCCTCCTCCCAGCAGCACAGGGGGACAGGGAATGGGGGTTGCAGTCAGTTCATCACACATTGTCTCTGCTGTTCCTTCCACCTCAGGGGGAGGATTCCTCACTCTTCCACTGCTCCAGCATGGGGTCCCTCCCATGGGAGACAGTCCTCCACGAATTTCTCCAGCACGGGTCCTTCCCACAGGTTACAGTTTTTCATGAACTGCTCCAGCATGGGTCCTTTCCACGGGCTGCAGTCCTTCAGGCACAGGCTGCTCCAGCACAGGCTTTCCCATGGAGTGACAGCCATCTTCAGGGGCATCCAACTGCTTCAGTGTGGGGTCCTCATGGGCTGCAGGTGGGCATCTGCTCCACTGTTCACCTCCATGGGCTGCAGGGGGACAGCCTGCCATCTCACTATGGGCTGCAGGGGAATCGCCTCCTCCAGTGCACCACCTCCCCCTTCACTGACCTTGCTGTCTGCACTGGTGTTTCTCTCATTCCCCTCCCCTGCTGCAGGTTCCCCTTCTTAAATATGTTATCCCAGAGGCATTACCACTGTCGCTGATTGGGTTGGTCTTGGCCAGAGGTGGGTCCAACTTGGAGCTGGGGAAGCTTCTAGCAGCTTCTTGCAGGAGCCACCCCTGTAGCCCCCTCCCCCATTACCAAAACCCCACCACACAAACCGAAAACAGTAATGGACCTAAATTACTCAATTATGTGATTAAGGGGTAAATATACCATTTCTAGCCAATACTCAAGAGGTCTTAGCTTGAGTCTGATAAATTTCATCTGTTAAGGTGACAAAAATCTACACTGAGCCAGGAAAGCATCAGGATTTGTTTGCATTGTTTGTGACTTTCAAAGCTGTCTTACCAGAAAAGGAATTTGATTTCCAGTGAAGACGACACCTTTAGGAGAGTGTCAGGAAATTTCTCTTTTGCTGTCCAATTAATCTTCATTGCTTTTTCTGTATTGCTGAAGATTCTAAGCATGATCAATTATCGAATTAAGTATCTGTGGTTTATAAAATCACAAGAACACTGTCATAGGTTTTTTTCACCAAAATATTCTGATGTTTATCATTCTGCCCCTCTTTCATACAGATCAGGGAAGCCCATGGATACTTACTATCTTTATTATTCGCTCAGTCTCAAGGATACCCAGTACATTTTGAGTCACTTTCTAGCCTCACCACAGAAACTAGTGTATATCCAGCCTGTATGTAATTTCCCTGCTATTTCAGCTATACTATTCTAAATACCCAACCTGCTTATGTTAAAGTTGCCTTGTATACATTTGTACAAGATTCAGTCACAGCTCTGGCTGCAGTGTAGACATACTTAAAACCTTTGAAGAGCAACATCTTAGAAAATATATACATTCATCTTTGGTTATCACAACAGCAACAGAGTATGCTAATATAGAGGCAGACTTGGAGCAGAAGCTAAAACATAAGGCAGAATAACACCAGTATTAACAGACTTTGGAACATAAAAAAATCTTAGACTTGTATGATGTTTACTAAGCATGGAGTATTTTCCCAGGCGTTTTGAAATTCTGTCTCCTAATAAAATGCAAGTCAGCAGGCTAGAGGGAAGTTTAAAGTCTTACCAGCTTTTGAGCAGAAATAACTTCTGATAGCAGCTATAGTTTGGCAGATATGTGTTCCAGCATTTTGGGATCCAATGAGATTGGAAACAGTTCAAGATGGAGAACAGCCTGCTGCGTAAAGAAATGCACACTAGCAAGAAAGTCTTGCAACAAAATTCTCCAGAGCACTATGGGAACACCCCATACAACAGCTTAAACTCAGCTCACAGAGTGAAAGGTCACAGTAATGCTGCTGATGGTACAGGCAAGCCTTAATCCTGAGTGTTCATATCAAAGCATGTCAGGATGAGACCCCTACATCTAGGAGATCTGAGGTGTTCTCCTCTACACATCAGTAGAAGGCCTGACATTTAGCCTCACTTATGAAAGAAGTTCTCATCCTGATTAAACTGTTCTGGAAAAGTACTGGATAGCATCAGCTTCTGTCTGGAGATATAGCTACACCCAAAGCTGCTACATACTTGAGTCTGATCCAGTTACTCAGTACAGGAGAAACAGATAGTATCTTCATCTGGTCCCATCTTCAGCTGAATTACCATGTGATCCCCCTGCCAGCACCAAAGAAGGGAAACAGTCCTGGTAAAAAGAAGTCCAAATCTTCCATTCAGGGGCCTGCATGCTACCCAGCAAATAGGTAAATCCCTCCTTAAAGACAGATGATCAGATTTTTAAGAGTAGCAAAGTCCCAGAGAGATCATACAGAGCTATAATTTGTTGTTTAAACGAGAGTGATGAAAGGGAGATGAGTTTTGTTTCTTTTTGTAATATCACTGGGCATTACTGTTTGGCAAGCCTCTAAGTAAATTGACCCCCGGTGTTCAATTTTAGGGCCAGTGCTCTTTTTATGTTTTTATAAATGATCTGGATCAAATGTACATTAAGTAAGTTTGCCAATGATACTAAATTAGGAGGAGCTGTGGACTCCCTCAAGGGTAGAGAGGCCTTACAGGGAGATCTGGATAGATTAGAGAGCTGGGCAATCACCAACCATATGAAATTTAACAAGAGCAAGTGCCAGATTCTGCACCTGGGACAGGGTAATCCTGGTTATACGTACAAATTGGGGGACAAGAGGCTGGAGAGCAGCCCCGCAGAAAGAGATCTGGGGGTTTGGGTTGATGGCAAGCTGAATATGAGTCAACAGTGAGCCCTGGCAGCCAAAAGGGCCAACCATGTCCTGGGGTGCATCAAGCACAGCATAGCTAGCCAGTTGGTGGAGGTGATTGTCCCACTCTACACTGCACTGGTGCGGCCCCACCTCAAGTACTGTGTGCAGTTTTGGGCACCTCAATATGAGAAGGACATCAGACTATTAGAGTGTGTCCAGAGGAAGGTGACCAAGATGGTGAAAGGTCTTGAGGGCAAGACATATGAGGAGCGGCTGAGGTCACTTGGCTTGTTCAGCTTGGAGAAGAGAAGGCTGAGGGGTGACCTCATCACAGTCTACAACTACCTCAAGGGGGGCAGCTGAGGGGGAGGTGCTCATCCCCTCTCTGGTGACCAGGGATAGGACACGTGGAAATGGAATGAAGATGCGTCAGGGGAAGTTCAGATTGGACATTAGGAAAAGGTTCTTCACTGAGAGGGTGGTCGGTCACTGGAACAGGCTCCCCAGGGAAGTGGTCACAGCCCCAAGCCTGTTAGAGTTCAAGGAGGGTCTGGACGACGCTCTTAGCCATATGGTTTACTTTTAGGTAGTCCTGTGAGGAGCAGGGAGTTGGACTCGATGATCCTTATGGGTCCCTTCCAACTTGAGATATTCTACAATTCTATGATTCTTTAAGTAGGCATTCTGCGGCGAAGCAGCAAAGTTCAAGGATTTGGGATGGGAGAGGGCGTAGTGTTAGTAATAATACGCTTTTCTATATCCAAATAATGTTCAGCATTTGTAGAAAGTGGTTATTTCTCTGATTCTTTATTACTGTCACGTGATTGCTGATGAATAGCTGGGCTGAAAGCAAATCAGGCTTGTAAAAATGGAGAACAGCTTATATTTTTAAAAATAAATATTTTTCCTCTTAAGCTGTATCTCAAACCCTTTGCACAAAAATTCACCTTCTGATTATGGGCCCTTCAGAATAGAAACAACATCCATATCATTACTTTATAAAGTTGTTTGTAGGCAGAAATGACACATGGCCTTTTAAACTGGAATCAGAAGATTACCTGTGTCAGATTTTATGCATGTTGTGGTTTAACCCCAGCCAGCAACTAAGCACCACACAGCCGTTCACTCACTTCCCCCCCACCCAGTGGGATGGGGGAGAGAATTGGAGAAAAAAAAAGTAAAACGCATGGGTTAAGATAAAGACAGTTTAATAGAACAGAAAGGAAGAAAATAATGATAATAACAATAATAAAATGACAATAATAATAAAAAAAGGACTGGAATATACAAAACAAGTTATGCACAATGCAATTGCTCACCACGTGCTGACCGATCCCCAGTTAGTTCCCAAGCAGCAATCTGCCCCCCAGGCCAACTCCCCCCAGTTTATATACTAGACATGATGTCACATGGTGTGGAATATCCCTTTGGCCACTTTGGGTCAGCTGCCCTGGCTGTGTCCCCTCCCAAATTCTTGTGCCCCTCCAGCCTTCTTGGTGGCTGGGCACGAGAAGCTGAAAAATCCTTGACTAAGTCTAAACACTACTCTAGCAACAAATGAAAACATAAGTGTTATCAACAGTATTCTCAGACTAAATCCAAAAGATAACACCATATCAGCTACTAGGAAGAAAATTAACTCTATTCCAGCCGAAACCAGGACAATATCCACCCCTTATACTATACCATTTACATCATGCCCAGGTCCCATACTTTCCAATACATCTTGATTAATCACTGTCACCTTTCCTGTCCTTTGAGATATATATATATATATATACACACACAGAGAGATATCATTCCCTTACTCTACGGACCATCCCTATAAATTGTCCACTGAGTTCATTCAGTCCATGAATTTGGGCTTCATCTGTCATACCAGTCTGTCTGGGCAGGAGGGATGGTGCGAAGTCCTCTCAGTCGGCAGAGCAGGATCGGGCTTTGGTGCAGTGTGGCGGGCGGGTGACACTGGGCACAGCAGGAGGATGGTGTGCACCGTTGGATTGTTGCATGCTGGAGTCAGTTCTGGTTCCATCACTACTGCGCTTTGCTCAGTTTTATCACAGTTCTGTCTTGCTTGATCTAAGTGATTCTTACTGTAATACCATTGATGTAGCATATAACAATTATAGTAATGATGACATACAGTGGCAGGGTTATATAGCAATTAACATCATACAGTTTCATTCATTGGCTATTCTCACCTAAAATTAAATCCCCTTGAGGCACGCATTGGACTTCCCCATCCTTGCGCATCACCCACCAAGTGCACCCAGGCCCTTGAGCAAAAGCAATCCCATGAATGGGTTTACCTTTGCCTGAGGCAGGAGTAACCCAGACTGTCTTCCCTAACATATTTTTTATGTGCACTATGGGGACTTTATCCCCTTCTGCAGTACGTAAAAACTCTGACTGGGCAGGGCCACCCCAATTGGCAGATCCGTTGGTGTTGACTAACAAGGTGGCTTTTGCTAAATGTGTATCCCAACGTTTGAAGGTCCCACCATCCATTGCTCTCAGTGTATTTGTCCTGGGTTTGGCTGGGATAGAGTTAATTTTCTTTCTAGTAGCTGGTATAGTGTTATGTTTTGGATTCAGTATGAGAAGAATGTTGATAACACAGACTTTAACCTGTGTTCTGTCTTTTGATCATTTTCAGCCAAAGTTTTGAATATGTTTGCTGATAGAAACCGGTCTACTGAAGGTCTTCACTTGTTGTGACTAATTCAAATCATCAGCAATGTATTCTGATTTTTATTGGATATGTCAGAGTAGTTCAACATCTTGAATCAAAAATTTCTATTGCCTCATGTCCTGGGTTCAGTTGGGATAGAGTTAATTTTCACAGGAACCTGGGAGGGGGGGCACAGCCAGGACAGCTGACCTGAACTAGCCAAGGAGCTATTCCATACCATGTGTGTACTGGGTCTGGCTGAGATTGAGTTAATACTCCCCATAGCAGCCCTCATAGAGCTGTGCTCTGCATTGGTAGCTAGAAAGGTGTTGATAACACACCAGGGTTTTGGCTACTGCTGAGCAGTGCTGGCACAGCATCAAGGCTGTCTCTCCAACATTTTTGCCCCCCCTCAATGGCAGGCTGGGGCAGGGCAAGATCTTGGGAGGGGACATAACCAGGGCAGCTGACCTAAACTAACCAAACAGATATTCCACACCATATGACGTCAGCTCAGCTATAAAAGCTAAGTAAAGGGAGACGGAAGTGGGGGGGGGCATTTTTGTCTTCCGGAGCAATCACCATGCGTACTGAAGCCCTGCTTCCCAGGAAGTGGCTAGACATCACCTGCTGATGGGAAATAGAGAATAATATCATTTGTTTTTCTTTGCTTTCGCGCGCAACCTTTGCTTTCACTTTATTAAACTGTCCTTATCTTGACCCACGAGCCTTTTGTTATATTTCTCCCCCTGTCCAGCTGAGAAGGGGGAGTGATAGAGCGGCTTTGGTGGGCACCTGGCACCCAGCCAGGGTCAACCCACCACATGTGCCATCATGCTCAGTATATAAATGGGGAGCGGGCTGGGGGGTGCTCTCTCAGCTTTTGGTGGGGGAAGTGGCGGAGCGTCGGGTTCCGGGTGGTGAGCAGTTGCACTGTGCATCACTCTTTTTGTATATTCTTTTATTAGTACCGTTGTTGTTGTTGTAACTTCTTTTTTTGCGTTGTCCCAGTAAATTGTCCTTATCTCAACCCACGAGGTTCCTTTTTTTTCTTTTCTACTTTCTGATTCTCCCCCCTATCCCACCGGAGGGGGGCGGGAGGAGTGAGCGAGCGGCTGCGTGGTCCTTTGTTACCAGCTGGGCTGAAACCACGACACCTAGTCTCTTGTTTAGCCTTGCTGCAGTGAGATACTGATAATTTCATTCTGTGAATGGATGTTTCACTGGTGACCTCATGAATAACAGGAGACTCCCCATCTGGTGCCTTTGTTAAGCATCCCTTCGTTTCAATTTCACAAATTACATTTGGAATTTTCCTGAGGATTCTGAGTGGCAGAAAATGTATTTTATATGGCAATGAAAAATTAATTTTTACTGCAGGACCCTATTTTTAATTTGTAGAACTGCAAAAGTTTCAATGCCATTTCAATTATCAAAAGTATAACTTTAGTGTAGATGATTTGTAATTCCTTATTACAGCTATCTGAATGTGAGTCTCCACAGTCCCTCAAATCTGCATTGTTATTAAACTAATATTTTACAGACATGTACGTGCTTAACTCTACTACCCTGAATTGTCTCACTGACTTGAAAGGAACATCTTCCATTCCAAGCAGTATGGCCAAGATTTCGCATAAGCTATTTGTCTGGACATGTTTGCAATCAGAGCAGGCACTAAGAAGCAGAAGAAGGGGTATGGGAAAAGGCAGGTATAAAAAGGGCAACCTGCAGTGGGGCAATAGGTGGTGGCAACATAATTCTTTTGTTAAACAATTACCAAGAGGCTGGCTTCAGTGTAATTTGACCACAGCATTTAAGTGGCCACTTTAATAGAACTCAGGGTAGGCTTATCTGGCTTAGGTGGAGTCAGATATTGCTACTTTTATTACAGAATCAGGACCTATGTCTGGGAAGGACCTCAACAGTTCAGGCAGAACATCCTATTCTCCCAGAACATAATCCACTGCAGGTAACCTGTTCCTGCCAGATGTCCCTTGTGAAAAATGATCATGTCCAAAACAGGATTCTAATTAAAGTTTACAATTTATTACACGAATAGAGGCAAGCAAACAGCGCTGGGTGCACCGGGAGCCTCTGCTCTACCAAGGCACACCCCGTCAGGTCTAATTGTGCAGGTTAAGTACAGGTTCTACATACATATTCACTAGATTCCTGAGAAATGTTATACATATTCATTAGTTTTCCGGGAAACTATTTGCATATGCAAATGTCCTTTACGCAGGCGCATTGAAGGTCTCTGGTGGTCTTCAGGAGTCCTCTGGTGGTCTTCCATAGTCTTCCTCACTTGTCCGCTATTTGACCCTCCTCAGGTGATTCTGCGCAGTATGGTCCTTTACATGTTTTGATACATTAGTGCTTGTTAGTGCTCTTATTATCTAAGTTCTCATTAGTGGTATAGAACCATATGGGTAGTTTAAGCTAAATTATCTACAAGGATGGGAACAAAGGCAGGAGTTCTTATCTTTTCTGGCCTTATCTATTCAAGCAAGGCCTCTACTTGTGCCTTCTTAACAAGATCGTAAATTCATCGAACACTTAATTAAGTCCTGTGATCGCTCTTGGTTCCTTCTTGCTCATCATTCCCAAGTACCAGTCTCTGACAGGCTTAATCCTTGACAAACACCAGTCCTTGGTATGTAAAGTTACAGAGAGACAATCATTAAGCAATAAGCAGTTTGTTCTCTATATCAATCCCCCCCCTTTTTCTTTAAACCTTTGCTAATTGTTTTGCAACTATAGCATTCCACTACTTCCGAGAGACCGTGTAAAGTATTTTTCGATTTCTACTTGATGTCTGATTTTATTTCGTTTCCAACTTTCGTAATTCCCTACTGTTATATGGCTTTTGCAGGAAACAAGAACTATATACATACTCTCCTACTTCCCTTAGGCCTACGGTTATACAAGATTGTCCTGGGTTCAGCTGGGATAGAGTTAATTTTTACAGGAACCTGGGAGGTGGGGGGGCACAGCCGGGGCAGCTGACCTGAACTAGCCAAGGAGCTATTCCATACCATGTGACATCATGCTCAGTATATAAATGGGGAGTGGGCTGGGGGGAGGGCTCTCCGGCTCTCTCTCGACTTTCGGTGGGGGAGGTGGCGGAGCGTCCGGTCCCGGGTGGTGAGCAGCTGCACTGTGCATCACTCTTTTCTGTATACTCTTTCATTAGTACCGTCGTTGTTGTTGTAACTTTTTTTTGCGTTGTCCCAGTAAACTGCCCTTATCTCAACCCTCGAGGTTCCAGTTTTTTTTTCTTTTCTCTCCTCCGTCTCCCCCCTATCCCACCGGAGGGGGGCGGGAGGAGTGAGCGAGCGGCTGCGTGGTCCTTTGTTACCGGCTGGGCTGAAACCACGACAGTCCTTTTTGGCGCCCAACGTGGGGCACGAAGGGTTGAGATAACGACAGATCTGGCTAGAGCGTGTTGAAACAAATTTGTCATACGCATTCCTTATATTAGATAAATAGATGTTAGTCACAATGTTGATTCATTTGTTTACATGATGGCGTTTTGTAAGTCCTTATATGCTCTATGTATTGCCTGTAGTTACGTTTCTCACCTCTGGGAGAGTGATTGGGATTATCATTTTGCTGTACTGGGCAATGTCGACTTGTGAAATGATTACATCACTGGTCATGAGGTTAAGCTGGTATCTGTATGAGGCAGTGATATCATTTCCATACTTTGGGCACCTTCTATCGGATTTTATTGGTAATTACAGCCAATCCATGGGGAAGTTAGGGGGGGATACTTCCCCCCGTCCGTTCACCTCCCTTTTCTCCTTCCGACTAATTACAACAGCTTTTGAGAACTTTGAATATCCTTGGGATGCACAAGCCAGTGTGCTGTTAGTGCTATGCCTCCTGAATATGTTTCAGGTCTTGTTTAGGGCTACAAAAAGGCTCTTTAAGAGTACCACCCAGAGATCTGCCCCAAAGCTGGATATTCATGGGTGGCACGGCATGTGGGAGGATATGGGCAGGTATCTAGAGAACTTCTCACCCCCAGTGGCTTGGAAGTTCACTCCTGAACAACTACAGAACCCTCATGAAGTGGTAGAATATTTGAAAGAAAAATGCTGTGGCTATTCCAAAGACGTACAACTCGCTGCACTGTGCTGGGCCCTGGCCAGTATCTACCAAACACTGCTTGATATTAGGCAGCACCCTCAGGGAGAAAAAGGGGGAAAAGATGGAAAACAGGACAGCAGGCACCGTGGCTACCCCTACCCCGGCAACAGGCACCGTGGCTACCCCTACCCCGGCAACAGATACTGCAGCTAAACCAGAGAACCAACCTGTGCCAGTATCAGTCGCCCCCGTACAGAAAAAGAAACACACAAAGAAATCAGTTCGCTTAGTGAGAGATGAAGATGAACCAGGGTCATCACGAGAACAGGAGGAAGAGGCAGAACCTGAAATAATCACCCGATCTCTATCCCTGAGTGAGTTGCGTGACATGCGAAAAGATTTTAGCCGCCACCCAGGTGAGCACATTGTTACCTGGCTGCTCCGATGCTGGGATAATGGGGCTAGTAGTGTGGAATTAGAGGGTAAGGAAGCCAAGCAGTTGGGATCTCTATCTAGGGAAGGGGGGCATCGACAAGGCGATTGGGAGAAAAACACAAGTCCTCAGCCTCTGGAGGCGACTTCTGTTAGGTGTAAAGGAAAGATACCCCTTCAAGGATGAAGTTACATGTCACCAAGGCAAGTGGACCACCATGGAGAGAGGTATCCAGTACCTGAGGGAATTAGCCGTGCTGGAGGTGATTTATAACGATCCAGAAAATGCGCAGTCACCCATAGACCCAGATGAAGTCCAATGCACACAACCCATGTGGCGGAAGTTTCTACGAAGGGAACCACCAACCTATGCCAACTCATTGGCAGTAATGTCCTGGAAAGAAGGCCATGGACAAACGGTGGATGAATTGGCTGTCCAACTGCAGCAATACGAAGGAAGTCTCTCTTCCTCCCTACGGGCCTGTGTCTCGGCTGTAGAGGAATTGTCCCGAGAGTTCCAGCAATTCAAAGTGGATATGTCCTCCTCCCCACCTGTACAGGCCCGCATCGCAGCTATTGGGAATAAGCATTCCTCTGCCCAAGAGAGAGGAGAGAGAAAGTACACACGACGGGCTAACCTGTGGTTTTACCTGCGTGACCATGGAGAGGACATGAGGAAGTGGGATGGAAAACCTACCTCAGTCCTTGATGCACAGGTACGGGAGTTGCGAGAAAAAGCAACCAGAAAAGAGGATTCTTCTTGGAAAACTGCTGCTCCAGTTTCCTGTGAGGAGTCCCCCAGATGCAGTAGATGGGCTGATCACATTTCTGATCCTCTTGAAGGGACTTCTGATTCACGTGTGCAAAAAGTGAGTAACGAATATTCTAACCAGGATTAGAGGGGCCCTGCCTCCAGCCAGGTGGAGGAGAGGGACAACCGAGTCTACTGGACAGTGTGGATTCGATGGCCTGGCACATCAGACCCACAGGAATATAAGGCTCTAGTAGACACTGGTGCACAATGCACCCTAATGCCATCAAGTTATAAAGGGGCAGAACCCATCTGTATCTCTGGTGTGACAAGGGGATCCCAAGAGCTAACCGTATTGGAAGCTGAAATGAGTCTAACCGGGAATGACTGGCATAAACACCCCATTGCAACTGGCCCAGAGGCCCCGTGCATCCTTGGTATAGATTATCTCAGGAGGGGATATTTCAAGGACCCAAAAGGGTACCGTTGGGCCTTTGGTATAGCTGCCTTGGAGACGGAGGAGATTGAACAGCTGTCTACCCTGCCTGGTCTCTCTCAAGACCCTTCGGTTGTGGGGTTGCTGAAGGTTGAAGAACAACAGATGCCAATTGCTACCACGACGGTGCACCGGCGGCAATATCGCACCAACCGAGATTCCCTGATCCCCATCCATAAGCTGATTTGCCAATTGGAGAGTCAAGGAGTGATCAGCAAGACTCACTCACCCTTTAATAGTCCCATATGGCCCATGCGGAAATCTCATGGGGAATGGAGACTAACAGTAGATTATTGTGGGCTGAATGAAGTCACGCCACCGCTGAGCGCTGCTGTGCCAGATATGTTAGAGCTTCAATATGAACTGGAATTAAAGGCAGCTAAGTGGTATGCCACAATTGACATTGCTAATGCATTTTTCTCCATTCCTTTGGCAGCGGAGTGCAGGCCACAGTTTGCTTTCACTTGGAGGGGTGTCCAGTACACCTGGAATCGACTGCCCCAGGGGTGGAAACACAGCCCCACTATTTGCCATGGACTGATCCAGGCTGCACTGGAAAAAGGTGAAGCTCCAGAGCACCTGCAATACATTGATGACATCATCGTATGGGGCAACACAGCAGAAGAATTTTTTGAGAAAGGGAAGAAAATAATCCAAATCCTTTTGAAGGCTGGTTTTGCCATAAAAGAAAGTAAGGTCAAGGGACCTGCACAGGAGATCCAGTTCTTAGGAGTAAAATGGCAAGACGGGCGTCGTCAGATCCCTATGGATGTGATCAACAAAATAGCAGCTATGTCCCCACCGACTAATAAAAAGGAAGCACAGGCTTTCTTAGGTGTTGTGGGCTTTTGGAGAATGCATATTCCAAATTACAGTCTGATTGTAAGTCCTCTCTACCAAGTTACCTGGAAGAAGAATGATTTTAAATGGGGGCCTGAGCAACGACAAGCTTTTGAACAAATTAAGCAGGAGATTGTTCATGCAGTAGCTCTTGGGCCAGTCCGGGCAGGACAAGATGTTATAAATGTGCTCTACACTGCAGCTGGGGAGAATGGCCCTACCTGGAGCCTCTGGCAGAAAGCACCTGGGGAGACCCGAGGCCGACCCCTGGGGTTTTGGAGTCGGGGATACAGAGGATCCGAGGCTCGCTATACTCCAACTGAAAAAGAGATATTGGCAGCATATGAAGGAGTTCGAGCTGCCTCAGAAGTGGTTGGTACTGAAACACAGCTCCTCTTAGCACCCCGACTGCCAGTGCTGGGCTGGATGTTCAAAGGGAGGGTCTCCTCTACACATCATGCAACTGATGCCACGTGGAGTAAGTGGGCCGCACTGATCACACAACGGGCTCGCATAGGAAACCCCAGTCCCCCAGGAATTTTGGAAGTGATCATGGACTGGCCAGAAGGCAAAAATTTTGGAATGTCGCCAGAGGAGGAGGTGACACGGGCTGAAGAGGCCCCGCTGTATAATAAACTGCCAGAAAATGAGAGGCAATATGCCCTGTTCACTGATGGGTCCTGTCGCATTGTGGGAAAACATCGGAGGTGGAAGGCTGCTGTATGGAGTCCTACACGACTAGTCGCAGAAACTGCTGAAGGAGAAGGTGAATCGAGCCAGTTTGCAGAGGTGAAAGCCATCCAGCTAGCGTTAGACATTGCTAAAAGAGAGAAGTGGCCAGTGCTCTATCTCTATACTGACTCATGGATGGTGGCAAATGCCCTATGGGGGTGGCTACAGCAATGGAAGAAGAGCAATTGGCAGCGCAGAGGTAAACTCATCTGGGCTGCCGCACTGTGGCAAGATATTGCTGTTCAGATAGAGAAGCTAGTGGTAAAAGTACGCCACGTAGATGCTCATGTACCCAAGAGTCAGGCCACTGAAGAACATCAAAGCAACCAGCAGGCAGATCAGGCTGCCAAGATTGAAGTGTCTCAGGTGGACCTGGACTGGCAACGTAGGGGTGAGCTATTTATGGCTCAGTGGGCCCATGATACCTCGGGCCATCAGGGAAGAGATGCAACATATAGATGGGCTCGCGATCGAGGGGTGGACTTAACCATGGACACTATCGCACAGGTTATCCATGAATGTGAAACATGTGCTGCAATTAAGCAAGCCAAGCGACTGAAACCCCTGTCGTATGGAGGGCGATGGCTGAAATATAAACAGTGGGAGGCCTGGCAGATTGACTATATCACACTCCCACGAACCCGCCAAGGCAAGTGCCATGTTCTTACAATGGTGGAAGCAACCACTGGATGGCTGGAAACATATCCTGTGTCCCACGCCACTGCCCAGAACACTGTCCTGGGCCTTGAAGAGAAAGTCTTATGGCAACACGGTACCCCAGAAGAATCGAGTCAGACAATGGGACTCACTTCCGAAACAACCTCATAGGACACCTGGGCCAAAGAACATGGCATTGAGTGGGTATATCACATCCCTTATCACGCACCAGCCTCCGGAAAAATGGAACGATACAATGGACTGCTGAAAACTACATTGAGAGCAATGGGGGGGTGGAACTTTTCAACATTGGGATACACATTTAGCAAAAGCCACCTGGTTAGTTAATACTAGAGGATCCACCAATCGGGCGGGCCCCGCCCAACCAAGACTTCCACATACTGTAGAAGGGGATAAAGTTCCTGTAGTGCACATGAGGAGTATGTTAGGAAAGACAGTCTGGGTTAGTCCTCCCTCACGCAGAGACAAACCCATCCAAGGGGTTGTTTTTGCTCAGGGACCTGGGTACACCTGGTGGGTGATGCAGAAGGAGGGGAAGTTCGATGTGTACCTCAGGGAGATTTGATTTGGGAGACAATAGCCAGTGAACTAGGCTGTATGATATTTAACTGCTAAATAACCTGCCAATGTATGTCATTGTATCTCTAGTGTCTATATGCCATATCAAGGGTATTACTGTAAGAATTACCCAAATGACTGAAGGATGGACTTTGAAACTGAGCCAAGAACAACAGTGATAGAACTTGAACTGGCGCCCAGCAATTTCCTCAAGATCAACATCTTCGACCTGCAGACCAAGGGTGTGGGTTGCATCAAATGTACCAGCCAGAAGTTCCAGAGACAGCATACAACAACCCAACACCTCACACTATCTCTCTTATCCTGAAGAAGTGTTACAACAGATGGAGCCCCAAAGTCATGGACTAAATAAAATTGATGGACACATTGGAGGGATAACCCATTGACTAAGGGAATACTATTTGTATGTGTGTGTGTGGGGGGGAGGGGGTCCATATATATATATATATATATAAGACAAGGAAAGTGGTAGTGGTTGATTGGAAAATGTAAGATCTGGGCATGATGTAAATGGTATAGAATAAGGGGTGGATAATGTCCTGGGTTCAGCTGGGATAGAGTTAATTTTTACAGGAACCTGGGAGGTGGGGGGGCATAGCCGGGGCAGCTGACCTGAACTAGCCAAGGAGCTATTCCATACCATGTGACATCATGCTCAGTATATACATGGGGAGTGGGCTGGGGGGAGGGCTCTCCGGCTCTCTCTCGACTTTCGGTGGGGGAAGTGGCGGAGCGTCGGGTCCCGGGTGGTGAGCAGTTGCACTGTGCATCACTCTTTTCTGTATACTCTTTCATTAGTACCGTCGTTGTTGTTGTAACTTTTTTTTGCGTTGTCCCAGTAAACTGCCCTTATCTCAACCCTCGAGGTTTCAGTTTTTTCTTCTTTTCTCTCCTCCGTCTCCCCTCTATCCCACCGGAGGGGGGCGGGAGGAGTGAGCGAGTGGCTGCGTGGTCCTTTGTTACCGGCTGGGCTGAAACCACGACAAAGATCAAGCAAAACGGTTAAAGATTACATATGCAGAGAGGGTCACATTTCACCATGCGGCCCTATCATTGTTTTATATTGACACGAATCAGGTTAATATATTTCACAATCCCCCATTTCCTTTTTTATGGTATTGATTCGTGTTTTCATTTCCAATCGTGTTAACACTTGCTGAATTGGTATCAACCTCGGATCTTCTTTTGTTTTTATTATTATTAGGGAATCGGCCTTTTCTCTTCCAGATTCTGGATCAACAGGTACAGCAGATATCTGTATTCCTTGTATAACCGAATGTATTAGTCTAGTAAAACAAGGTATTAAACATGGAATTATTAACAATCCTCCACACATTCTTAATACAACTATCCCAATTTTATTGAGCCAATCACCGTTCATAAAGTCTCCCCATAATCCCCCTAGGTTAATTCCATTCCAAGTCTGAACTGGGACATGTGCAATTTTCTTCATTTCCGTTACAAGTTCATTCACAGCTTTTCCTTCATCATCAATTTCTAAACAACAATTACTAAGATTAAATTTTCCACACACACCCCCTTCCTGTGCTAACAAATAATCCAAAGCTAAGCGATTTTGATACAAAGCCGTTCTC
Source organism: Aquila chrysaetos chrysaetos (assembly GCF_900496995.4). NCBI lineage: Eukaryota > Metazoa > Chordata > Aves > Accipitriformes > Accipitridae > Aquila > Aquila chrysaetos. The sequence continues at coordinate 197,708 of NW_024470324.1, read as the reverse complement.
ATCTTGGTATTTTGTTTGGCAATTAATCCAAGTGCATCTCCAGTTTTATTTACGATTATTTCCACTACAGCTTGTAACCTTATTATTCTATTAAGCATATATATTGGGGTCCTATAGCCCCAAGATCCGTCTTCTGCCCATGTAGCTGGATCATAATAGGCAATAATTCTCTCAGGAGGCCATTCATTATCTTTCCAATTCCCAATTTGCAGGTTTCGCTTCTGACGTCTTTTTCCTAACTCATTGGCCTCTGCATATATTTGAACTCCTAGTCGCTCTCCTTGATTTATGGGTAATAGGAAAAAACTGGGTCTTATAGTTCCTAATACACAGGACCCTGTCCAATTCTTTGGCAAATATGCATAAGCTAATCTGCCACAAATCCAATAATGTCCTTTAGGGGTTGGCCAACCATTTGGTATATTCGTTCCATTTGTCTAATTTTTAAATTGATTTTTTTTTTATTTCCAGTGGGTTTCCCCACCTATCCCAATTATTCCGTGTTTCATTCCATAGAAAACCTCCTTCACACTCCAGGTTACCTACTTGCCTTCCATCATCCCTTAGGTTTTGCCAACAACTCTTCCCAATTATGCTCGTTTTGAAGCACCCATTGTTGTTTCCTATTATCCTTTCCCACTGTTTTCCATACTTGGGATACTTATGTTGCTCTCCATGGCCTCCATGGCCATCGTTCACCTTGATTTGTTCCTCCGCAAACATAGCAATTAGTCACTTTTAACGATTTAGCGATATTTTCTGCAAGGTTTACAAATAAATTTTTAGCAACTGTGGGGATTTCATATTTTACTCCTGTCTCTATTTCATGATAAAGGAGTTAAACAATAATCGATGTTGTATTGATTCTCTAGACTTTTCTTTGATCTGTATATTCAGGACAATGCCTGGGTCCCCCTCCTGTCCCATTAGATTTTAAGCCCAAGGTAAACTATTTGTTTCTGTTTCCAATTTTCTGGGTTTTTAATAGTTATGTTGACAGGATTACAGCTACGGGTGGTGCAGTTTTTATCTACAGGCCCCGCGGTTATGGAGGCCTGTATTTCCCCACAATGACTTTCATATCCCCAGTTTTGGGTTGCCCAACACACACACCCCCATCCCCTCCTGCCACATAAGTGGGCAGATTGATATCTTGCTGTTTCAGAGCGCTGGTAGTTTGCATTAATTTGACAATGCCCAGCTCCTGGACATAAATACTTTGGTTGTTCTGAATAATATTTTCTCCACTCTACACTCCCACAATTTGCGTCTGGGTCGTCGTCAATTGCATCACATGCATCAAAGGATACCCAGGCGGGTATGGTTAAATTAGTAATTTTTTACTTGATCCTATTAATCTCCCATTTTGATCATTTGTTCTAATCTCAACCCAATATTGATAAGGGAGTTCCTTTGGATCATAGCATACAGTTCTGTTTTCTTCTCTGCATAGAGCATACCGGGTTTGGTTATAAATGTAGCTTCCAATTTTCTGACCCTTGCAGTCATAGATAGTATGATATACTAAGGTTAGGGAGCTTATTCGTCCCCTTCTAGTGGTCACTATACATTGACTGCAGTTGTTTTCAGTAGCCAGGGTCAAAGAACTCACCCCAAGTAGAACTAGAAGAGGTCCGGTAAGGGCCATAGTGGTCGGCGGTCATAGACCTGAGGGGTTGCAGCCCTTGGCAGACCCTTTTAGCTGCACCACCGGTTCCCTATCCGGTCTTGCCCTCTTCCTTAAGAGGTGGTCTGTCCTAAACACTCAAGGGATTATAGGGTCAGCTCTTAGTCCAATTTGTGTGCTATGTTCCAAAAGTTCAGTGTCTTTTATAGGTATCTTAATGCTTAAATGATCCCCATTATTGTTTTCCCTGGTAGGAATTAAAAGTTTTTGTATATATTATATAGAAATAGTCATAATAAAATTCCCACAGCAATTTATCTTATATTACTACAACCCTGTTAGTTCGACAACAAAAATATCTTTTTCTTGTTAGTATTTCTAATTAATACGTCTACATCTAATACAAAAAGGAGATAGTGTGGTCACTAAATATACTTGTTGTGATCCGTTATAATGGATTATATATTTCCCACAGTAATAACAATGGCAAATAAGATACAAACTGCACCGGCGACAAATTGGACAAAGTTGAGTACTAGCTCGACTCGGGGTTCTGCTGTCCCGCGTCGTCAGTTGGGGTACTCCTCCCATACAACAATGGTTCTTTCCACGGCCTCAGCCAATGAACTGGGATTCACTTGGGTCTGGAGTCTGTAAGGATACACATATACCCCTACCAGTCAATTGTAAGGCCTCTTCAAGTTCGTTTGATGGTTAGTTTAGTTTCTCCTGGCTCAGATGTCATTTTCCACTCCTTCACTGGACCTTTTATTTGTGACACGTGCGTCCATCCTTTTTCAGCAGTTCTCACAGCCTTTTCTGTAGTTAATAAAACAAGAAAAGGTCCTTCCCAGAGGGGAGAGAAGTTTTCTTCCTTCCATGTTTTTATTAGAACCTTATCTCCCGGTTTTAATTGATGAATTGTAAATCCTAAAGGTGGTGTTTGAGTCAACATCCCAATCTCTCTTAGTTCCTTTAATCTTTTCCCGATAGTAATTATATATTCTCGGATATTTTTATCTTCAACTACATTATTCCCCAGAGGCATCCCGTGAGAATAAGGCATACCATATAACATTTCGTATGGTGATAATCCAGTCTCACTGTGTGGCTTCGTTCTTATATTTAAAAGTGCCAATGGTAAACATTTTGTCCAAGGCATTTGGGTCTCAATCATTAATTTAGCCAACTGTTGTTTTATTGTTTGATTCATCCTTTCTACTTTCCCTGAGCTTTGTGGATGCCACGGAGTGTGGTATTTTCCCACTGAATACCTAATGACTGACATAATATTTTTATTACTTTGGAAGTGAAGTGTGTGCCTTGATCAGAGTCAATGTACTGGATTATCCCATATCTAGGTATCAAGTGTTCTAATAGAATTTTTACCACCATCTGTGCCATAGCCCGTGCTACAGGGTAAGCTTCTACCCACCGTGTTAGATGATCTACTATTACCAATAAATATTTTATCCTCCCTACCTTGGGTAATTCAGTGAAATCAACTTGTACTCTCTCAAAAGGTCTGTATGCTGTTTTTCTACCTCCCGTAGCTACTTGTCGAAACGCTTTCTTATTTATCTTTTGACAGGTAAACAGCCTTGTGTAATTTGTTTTTGCTATTTCAAAAATCCCAATACAGCCAAATTGTTTAAGGAAGTGATCACTCAATGCCTTTGTACCCCAATGTGTTTGCACATGCAAACGTCCCAATATTTGTCTGGCATACGCTTTTGGCAACATTTCTCACCCGTCGGGCAGTGTCCATTTTCCTTGTTCTAACTTAGCTCCTATTTTTTTTAAATTTTGTTTGTTCTTCAGGGGTAAACTTCTTCTCTCCTTCCTCCCGTCCTTCTTCACTGGTATCCCCCTTGGTTTGTATTACATTAATTTAGCGACCTGAGTCCTTAGGGCTGCTTCCTGGGCCTCTTTATCTGCCAAATTATTTCCTCTGGTTCGGTAATCTAATCCCTTTTGGTGTCCTCTCACATGTACCACTGCTATCTCTTTTGGTTCTCTTAATGCCCTTAAAATTTTTTGCTATTAATTCTTGATGTATAAGATTTCTCCTTGAGTATTAATTAAACCTCTTTCCTCCCAAATTTTTCCAAAAGTGTGGACCACCCCATATGCATATTTAGAATCTGTAAATACGGTCCCACTTTTTCCTTTTAGTAACTCCAGGGCCCTGCATAGGGTGCTACAGCTCACAGGCCTGAGCTGACCACGATGGACTCAGAGGTCCTGATTCCACAAGCTTTAAGTCCTTATTAATTATTGCATATCCTGATTTTCTCCTCCCTTCTACCACTCGGGAGGAGCATCCACAAACAGTATTTCTCCTTTTTCTAATTCAATATCCCTTAAATCTGGTCTCACCTTGATTTGGGTCTCAATTACTTCTAAACAGTTATGTTGTAATTCTCTGATGGTTCCCCAAACAAAAATTGTGCTGGACTCTGAGCAGAGGTCACTTTTAATTCCAGGTCAGGGGAATCAATTAGTATTGTTTCATACTTTAGGACCCGGCTATCCGTTAACCATTTTTCTGCTTTTTGTTGTAACACATTTCTGACATTGTGTGGGGTTGTACACCTTTAAAGGAGCATTGAAGGTAATTTTTCTAACTTCCTCTATTAATAATGCCGTAGCAACTAAAGCTCGGAGACAAGCGGGCCATCCTCTACTTACTGGATCAAGTAACTTAGAACAGTACCCTATGGGTTTTTTTTATTCCTGCCCAGTCTCGAGTAAGAACTCCATATGCTGTTTGGTTTGACGTATTCACAAAGAGATAGAAAGGTTTTTCTAGATCTGGGAGGCTCAATACAGGCGCTTGTATTAATGTCTTTTTTATTTTCCTCCAATTTTTGGTCATCTTCTGTAGACCACTTAAGTTGGTTGTTAGTTAGTTTTTTCGTACCAAGAATTTTTTACCTTTTCGCTATAACTTTCAATCCATGGTCTACAATATCCTAATAATCCCAATATTTGCTGAATTTCCTTTTTAGTCTGTGGAGGTCTCAAGGATAGTATCCCAGATACCCTGTCAGGATCTAACTTTTTCCTTCCTTTACTCAGCCAATGTCCTAAGTATTTTACTTCTTGTTCTACAAACTGTAATTTTGATCGGGACACCTTTAATCCTTTTTCCCCTAGGAAGTTTTTAACAATTTAATGGTAGCTTCTCGGGTCTTCTCTTCAGTTTCTCCTGCTATTAATAAGTCGTCCACATATTGCAATAATTTCACCTCCTTAGGTAATGTGAAATCTTGTAATATTTTTTCTAAAGTTTGTCCAAATAGATTGGGTGACTCTGTAAACCCCTGTGGTAGCACAGTCCATCTTAATTGTTGTTTTCATCCTGTTGTGGGGTCTTCCCACTCAAAAGCAAAATAATCTCTAGATCCCTTATCCAGAGGGCAGGCCCAAAAAGCATCCTTTAAATCTATCACACTATACCAAGTATGTTTGGGAGATATATGACTCAGTAAAGTATAAGGATTTGCCACAACAGGGAATTTAGTAATTGTTTGCTCATTTACAGCTCTCAAATCTTGTACCATCCTGTATGACCATCGGTTTCTTTACTGGGAGATGGGTGTATTATGAGGTGACATACATGGTTCTAAAGTTCCTTTTTTCCAGAAGTCTGTCAACTACAAGTTTTAACCCTTTTCGACCCTCCATTGGTATAGGATATTGTTTGACTCTAATTGGACGATGCGGATTTATTATTTGAACATTTAGGGGGTCCATTTCTATCTTTCCAATTTCCCCCTCCCTATACCATACAGAAGGGTTAATGGCTTTTTCATCTTCTTGTGTTAGAGTATATAATTTAATCTGCAACTTATCCCCTTGACTTTGAATGCCTAAGTTTAATTTCAAAATCAATCCCTTCCTAATACATTGTATTCCGCTTCAGGGAGCAAAAGTAAATCATTAAGGCAAATTTTCTTTTCTGTTTCTACTTCTACATCTTTAAACAGGTACTTTAAAAGGTTCCCCTTTTGCCCCTACTACTGACATATAACCCTTCCCTTTTTCTATTCCTTTCGGAAGTTTTTGAATAGTGGATTTTTCAGCCCCTTGTGTCCACCAAAAATAAAACTTCCTCCTTATGGGGACCAATTAATAATTTTATCAAGGGCTCCGTGATGTTGAAGTCCCCAGAAGATATAGCCCCTGACACCCCTATTCTTCTTTGAATTATTTTTTTCATCTTGTTCCCGCTTACGACAGTTCCTCTGAACATGTCCTTTTTTTGTTACAATAATAAAAAACTGGAACTGTAAATCTTTCTCGATAAGGCTGTCCCCTGGGTGTTTTCTCTATTCCTTTTTCTCTTCTCTCCCCGGACGGGGTCTTATTTTTTTGACCTTCTCTTACTGCTGCTACAAAGATCTTAGCTTTTGCTTTTTTGTTTTTCCCCATCTCTCCTAACATATATTTTCTGTGCTTCCCTAAGTAACTCTTCTAATCCTCTTTCTTGCCAGTCTTCCAGTTTTTCTAATTTCCTTCTTATGTCCCCCCAGGATTAGCCACAAATTGTGTTTCTAAGGAGTGCGGTTCCAGCTACTGTATTCGGATCAATTCCAGAATACATTTGTAGACTTTTCTTTAATCTTTCCAACCATTCTGTTGGAGATTCACCTCTCCCTTGTTGTTCATTAAAAGCTTTATTAATGTTTTGTCCTCGGGGAACCGCTTCCTTATTCCCTGTATAATTAATGTTCTTAAATCCCTCCATATTCTCTCTTCCTTGGGGTTGCTGATGATCCCAGTGGGGATCCACATTTGGCCATTTTTGGTCTCCTGGGGGTCCTGCCTGATTCTGTCTTTCCCAAATTCTCATCCCAGCTTGCCTAATCATTCCCTTCTCCTCAGCAGTAAATAAGATCCCTAAAATGGACTGTATTTCTTCTCAGGTATAAGTATTGGGGCCTAGGAATTGGTCCAGCTTTTCAGCTACTCCGAGGGGATCATCCAATAGGGTCCCCATTTCTTTCTTAAATTTTCTTACATCTGTGGTATTTAATGGGACTGCCACAAACCCGATGCCTCCTTGATTTGCCTCCGAGGGTGGTACCTCTCGTAAGGGATATAAAGAAGCTCCCTCAGATACGGCAGTCCTACTTCTGGTACATGCAGCCGGAGGTAGTTCTAATTCTGGTGCTATTGGTGGTGGAGGCAGGGGCAACGGTGGTACTGGTGGAGATACTACGGCCACCTGAGGGGGAGCCGCCGCCAGAGGTAGATTGTTAAGGTATGGAGGCGGCAGGTTATCTAGTGGCTCCCATTTATCATCTTTTTCTTTCTCTTTTTCGTTTGTATCTCCTTCTTCTCCCTTAAACTTCTCGTCTGTTTTTTAATGTAAGTATTGAGGCTGGAAAAGGACATGAAGTCCTGATCCATGATCTTGCATAATCACTTTCCTCCTGACTAAAAGGTTCCTTTGAGTTAACATATATATATAAAGCCTGGCAAATCCAGCCTTCAAAGGATCCAAAATGGGCCAAAAGACATGTGGTCTTAAAGGCTCCTTTGGCCATTCAACCATGCAATATTGAATCAATTTTAATTTACTTTTCCCTTTTCTGGGGCCCCTTTCATTCCAATTTTTAATCATTACTCCTAATGGACTTTCTGATGGTATATCTGGTAATTTGCTCCCTTTTTTCTGGTCCTTGGGTCTTCGATTTTGTCTGACCCATCTTAGGAATTTTACTGTGGCAATTCCTACAGCCCTTGGTCACCGGTAAGAGTGTCTTGCAGGGGGTTTTAGGACCTATCACCCACCCACGAATCCTATAGGAATCACTTTGGTCCTTCACCGGCCAAGTCCCTCGCGGGAGATTGGAACCGCGGTTAGAAGACCTCCACAATCGCTTGGAAACTATGTTTCGTCTCAGTCACACTCTTACACACACATACAGGCGACCGAATCCCACCCAACTGAACGGTATACTCCTTAAATACTTATGACTCCGTCGTCTTCGTTCGGATCTTCATGCGCAGAATTACGGGCAAAATAAACTGCTGCAGCCGTCAAGGGAGCTCAAAAAAATCAAATTCTTTGCTTGCCTCTTTTCAGGTTCAGGATGGCGTTAGTCCTGACCCGACCCGATCAGGAGCCACCAAATGGTGGGGCGCCCCTCCTAGATTAAGTCAGAATTCAGGAACTAAGAACATTCCCGGACGAGCCCCCAATTGTGAAAAATGATCATGTCCAAAACAGGATTCTAATTAAAGTTTACAATTTATTACACGAATAGAGGCAAGCAAACAGCGCTGGGTGCACTGGGAGCCTCTGCTCTACCAAGGCAACACCCCGTCAGGTCTAATTGTGCAGGTTAAGTACAGGTTCTACATACATATTCACTAGATTCCTGAGAAATGTTATACATATTCATTAGTTTTCCGGGAAACTATTTGCATATGCAAATGTCCTTTACGCAGGCGCATTGAAGGTCTCTGGTGGTCTTCAGGAGTCCTCTGGTGGTCTTCCATAGTCTTCCTCACTTGTCCGCTATTTGACCCTCCTCAGGTGATTCTGCGCAGTATGGTCCTTTACATGTTTTGATACCTTAGTGCTTGTTAGTGTTCTTATTATCTAAGTTCTCATTAGTGGTATAGAACCATATGGGTAGTTTAAGCTAAATTATCTACAAGGATGGGAACCAAAGCAGGGTTCTTATCTTTTCTGGCCTTATCTATTTCAAGCAAGGCCTCTACTTGTGCCTTCTTAACAAGATCGTAAATTCATCGAACACTTAATTAAGTTTTTGTGATCGCTCTTGGTTCCTTCTTGCTCATCATTCCCAAGTACCAGTCTCTGACAGGCTTAATCCTTGACAAACACCAGTCCTTGGTATGTAAAGTTACAGAGAGACAATCATTAAGCAATAAGCAGTTTGTTCTCTATATCAATCCCCCCCCTTTTTCTTTTAAACCTTTGCAACTATAGGATTCCACTACTTCCGAGAGACCGTGTAAAGTATTTTTCGATTTCTACTTGATGTCTGATTTTATTTCGTTTCCAACTTTCATAATTCCCTACTGTTATATGGCTTTTGCAGGAAACAAGAACTATATACATACTCTCCTACTTCCCTTAGGCCTACGGTTATACAAGATCAAGCAAAACGGTTAAAGATTACATATGCAGAGAGGGTCACATTTCACCATGCGGCCCTATCATTGTTTTATATTGACACGAATCAGGTTAATATATTTCACATCCCTGCTGTCTCTTTTCTGAAGCGTCCAACAGAGATTTCTCAGTCTTGTTAGGTGAACTATTACACCACCTGTGATGGGAAGGTGTTTCCTTGTGTCTAACTTATTTACCTTCTACAGTTTTGATACTGGGTGAAGTCCTTTGCCTTTATATTGGCTAGAATCTGTGATATTAGCAGGGAATAATAAATTGGGAGAGGATGGATGCCTGGAAGCCTGGCATGCTTAGAGAGTCTTTCCAAGGAAAGTGGCTATACAGAAGACAGTGCGGAGTGATGCTGTGGGAAGAAATGGAGTTGCTGCGGTGGCTACCAAGGCCCGAAGGGAGGGGTGAGCTGTAATGGGGTAACAAATTATACCACAATCGTAGGCCAGAATCTTTGCAGGCAAGTATATGAATGATCTCAATTATAAAAAGGCACTCAGGCCTCATCTTGTCATCATCAGAAATATAGTGTTTTCTCAGGTTTATGTATCCAGGAGTAAGTAAAGACTCTGGGTTTTAGCATAAAGGACTGCCTTTCAGTTCAGTAAAGGATATCAGGGTAAGAACAGCTCCACTGCTGAGGAGAGCAGGGGTGGCTGAGGCTCCTAAGTTAGTAGGGATGGGGCAGCTAAGCAGTGAGAGGAAAAGCACTGGGAAGAAGGAAATAATGAAAAAACAATGGCACAGTGTTTATAGAGTTATCTGTGAGGGATGGAGAGATGATAGTGACCTCCTGTATTAATTAGAAGCTTTAAGCCTGTTTTACTGGAACAAATGAGTCAGGAGGGTCAAAGGTATTTATTTATATGACCTACTGTACACTACTGAATAGTTAAAAGTCTGACCATTCAGAGACACCCAAATGTACTTCAACAAACACCCACATCTTAAAACAAACAAACAAACAAACAACAACAAAAAAAAACCCCCAGAAGTTTAAACCTTTATTAGCCACAAAGAAAAGAAAAAAACAGGGAAAGCGGTTGAGTGAGATTTTAACCACATCTCTTAGTTCCTTTCCCCATAGCTGCAGTAGTGGTTGTTGGTTTTGTTTTGTTCCTTATTATAAGGGAAACTGTTGTATTTGGCAGCCTTTTAGGTGCTATTAAAGATGGTAATAACTGCTCTTTTTGGATGAAGAAGAAGTTAAGATGATGAGCCAGAGCTGCTGTTGTTACTATTGTGGGAAAAGCCTGAATCTGCCTCCTCAATGATAAATTAAGACAAGCACACACAAAAGGGGAAAGGAAAAAAAAGACAAGTTAGAAAACGCACCTTCTGTTTCTGCTCCTGACTTTAATTTACAACATTGTTGCTAGAGGAGACTGAGCGTAGTGCATGGTGACTCCAAGGTTTGGCTTTTGCGAGCATTGAGCTGTTTTAAGGCATTGCTTTCCTCTGCATCTCTGTTTAGACTTGTATCGATGCTGCCAAAAAGAGTGAGCTGGCCAACTAAGACATAAGCTAAAGGCATAGGAAGAGGAGCAGAAAGAAGGAGATATACATTGGTGAAGAAAAGGGGCACAAGTGAAAAGATGTGACAGCAGGAATTCAAGTTGTCTTCCAGCAGCTGTGTTTGCTGAAGCTCTCGGCATTGCTCTTGTCAGGGTGTTTCTTAGGACTGAGGAAAGGAGACCCAGAGGGGTCACAGTGGATCTACTTGTTTGCCACACAATCTTTTCATGGTCCTTGGATGGATACCTGGAGACCTTTCTAGCTTTAATCTTTTCTGACTTTTATAGACAATACTGTTTTACAGCCTGCTACTTCTGCTCAACACTGATGTTTCCTGGCTGTCTTTTCCCTGTCTGAGCTTCTTTCAGGGTATGTGCCTTTGAATATCAGATAATCTTCTGAGAGGTACAGAGGCACCCATTTGCTGACCTGACACACTCTCTAGAGAGGTGTGCTGCTTACCAGGGGCTTGTATCAGGGATGTCACTGAGAGACTACCAAGCCTCGTACAGTTCACCGACTATTATCCGCTGCTGTTGTTTCATGTGGGCACCAGGGATACAGCTGGGAGCAGTCTGAAGAGTATCAAGAAGGATTACAGAGCCCTGGGAGTGGTGGTAAAGGACTCCGGAGCGCAGGTAGTTTTTTTCCTCAATCCTCCCAGTTAAAGGAAAAGGGTTTGAAAAGGCCAGTCAAATCTGGTGAATCAACAAATGGTTAGAGGACTGGTGCCACAGCCAGGGGTTCGGCTACTGTAGTGGGTTGACCCTGGCTGGATGCCAGGTGCCCACCAAAGCTGCTCTATCACCCCCACCCTCAGCTGGACAGGGGAGAGAAAATATAATGAAAGGCTTGTGGGTCGAGATAAGGACAGGGAGAGATCACTTGCCAATTACCATCACAGGCAAAACAGACTTGACTTGGGAAAAATTAATTTAATTTATTACTGTTCCAATCAGAGTAGGATAATGAGAAATAAACCCAAATCTTAAAACACCTTCCCCCCCACCACTCCCTGCTTCCCGGACACAACTTCACTCCCGATTTTCTCTACCTCCCTCCCCCCGAGCGGCACAGGGGGACGGGGAATGGGGGTTGCGGTCAATTCATCACATGTTGTCTCTGCCGCTCCTTCCTCCTCAGGGGCAGGACTCCTCACACTCTTCCCCTGCTCCAGCATGGGGTCCCTCCCACGGGAGACAGTCCTCCACGAACTTCTCCAACGTGACTCCTTCCCACAGGTTACAGTTCTTCATTAGCTGCTCCAGCATGGGGTCCCTTCCACAGGGTGCAGTCCTTCAGGAACAGACTGCTCCAGTGTGGGTCCCCCACAGGGTCACAAGTCCTGCCAGAAAACCTGCTCCAGCGTGGGTTCCTTTTTCCATGGGTCCACAGGTCCTGTCAGGAGCTTGCTCCAGCGCGGGCTTCCCACAGGGTCACAGCCTCCTTTGGGCGCATCCACCTGCTCCAGCGTGGGGTCCTCCATGGGCTGCAGGTGGAGATCTGCTCCACCGTGGACCTCCCTGGGCTGCAGGGGGACAGCCTGCCTCACCATGGTCTTCACCACAGGCTGCAGGGAAATCTGCTCTGGTGCCTGGAGCACCTCCTCCCCCTCCTTCACTGACCTGGGTGTCTGCAGGGTTGTTTCTCTTACATGTTCTCACTCCTTTCTCCAGCTGCAGTTTTCTGTTGCACAGCAACTTTTTTCCCTTCTTAAATATGTTATCACAGAGGCACTACCACTGTCACTGATTGGCTCAGCCTTGGCCAGTGGTGGGTCCGTCTTGGAGCCGGCTGGCATTGGCTCTGTGGGACATAGGGGAAGCTTCTAGCAGCTTCTCACAGAAGCCAGTGCTGTAGCCCCCCTGTCATGACCCACTCAGAAGAGGAGGGTGAGTCACTCAGATTTGCAAATCCCCAGCAGCATGGACTAAGGTGAGACAACTCTCAAGGTCCGTATACAAACATTTATTAGATTCCCACAGTGATTAATATACGTCTTAAACTAGGTTTTCCAATAATTGGTTCAGCATATAACAAATTATGGCAAGCAGTAAGGTACGCCTTGCGTTACTTAACAACTCTAAGAGAAAAGAGAAACAGAGGGTGAGGGGGGAAAGAGAGAGAAAGAGATCACCAGTCCTGGTTCCAACGTTGGTCCAGCCAACGGGGTGTTTCTGGTTCATAAGTGCTCATCTGCGGAATTCCACTTTTCCTTCTTCAGTGGCACCTATCTTCCCCCTTGATGTTCGCCGGATCAGTCCGACCCGCCCTCCTGCTATGGTGGCGGCTTTGTTTCAGGTTCTCCCCCCCCTTCCCCCAGGTGACGTGTAGCATGATTTGGGTTGAGAGAGGGGTGCTGTAGTCACATATGTTTAGCGTGATCTCCATAATCTTCATTAGCATAACAAGCTTCACAAGTTGCACCAGAGCAGAACTGTCCTGTCTTCACAGGGCTTCCTCCTCCAGCCGCATCCTTTGCTATTCCTCCCACATGGGTAGCTTTATCAGTCCACTGAGCACAAGGCCTGCATTATTCAGTTCAGGGTACTTGCAAGTGTTTGAGACATTCCTCAGAAAGGCTCGGAGAGCCTCCACCCCCCCCTCATCTTTACCAAGTTTCATCTTTCTTGCCACTGTTCATGCTTCCCTCAGGCTGCTTCTCTCAGTCTTTGTTTCGGGGAGTTACAAGCCATCTCCTACCCCCCTTGTCACACAAACCCAATACAACTACTTAGACCGTGGGACTCACTTTGAGAAGCCTGGTCTACTGGGGGCTGATGGGGTCCATCTGTCAGAGAAGGGGAAGAGCATCTTTGGTCATAGGCTTGCCAAGCTGGTGAAGAGGGCTTTCACCTAAAGTTGCCAGGGGAGGGGAGCCTCAATCCATCACACTCCTATCAGTTTGATGCCAGTGCCAGCAATAGATGCCCCAGAGTTTGGAGAGGGATCATGGGTCAGTGTGGGAACACTTGACTCAGTGACCACCTGTGGAAACAATGATATTATTGCTCTGGTTGGCAGAAAGCCATGGGAACAGTGAGGTTCCCGGTGAAGTAATCATGCTGAAAGAACACGGAGCCAAGAATTGTGTAAAGATAGTTGCTGCTGAGTGGAAAATTTTGGAAAGTTTCTGCCTATAATTGCTGGCTGTTGCGTCGGCCACAACTAGCAGATAAAAGGACTCATTTTGTTCAATAAAGGGTCTTTGTTTGCAACCAGCTTCGGAGTCTGTTTTCAATTGCCACAAATGGTGCCCGAACAGGCTGAGGATCCTAGGGCCTAAGACGCAGTGGGTTCGACTGCACCGGTGGCAAGCCCAGCTGAACTTCTCAAACTGCTGAAAGGAAGCAGAAGACTGCACAGGCAAATCGCCTCTCGCTGGACGACAGGTGAGCAGCTGGGAACAATGGGGAGTGAAATGTCCTGGGAAGAGAAAACTGTATATAGTATGATGCAGCCAGCTCCTGCAAAAATATCAAGCCCATATAACTGAGCATAATTTGAAAATGCTGCTAAAATGGACAAAGGCGACGTGCCCTGATCTTGACTTTTTAACTATCTTTGATCCTGAACAGTGGGTCACGATAGGAGTCAAACTCTGGGATGCAGCAACTCGAGATGACAAAATTGCTCAATCCCTATTAGGGGCTTGGAGAACTGTTTTTGAATGCTTAAAGAAACATGTTGGGACTGGTCCAGAACAAAGATCTGCTGCTGCAGAAGCTCCAGGTCCTGCAGTCCCCGGAGTTTCCGCTCCGATATTGGAACCTTCAGCTCCACCGTTGGTAGGAGCAGCTGGGGGGGCAGAAGAGGGTAATCATGAGGATGATGATCCTTTTGACCCCGGACTTATTGATCCTGAAGCTGCACCAGACTTATATCCTCCTGATCCCCGTGATATTTGGGGAAAAATTAAACAAGAGGCTGCTAAGGCAGGGGACACTGACATTTTACAAAACCTGCGAGCTTTACCAGTCATCTATGAAGCCAATCGCCAGCCCCGATGGGAGGGTCTGCAATTTTCTATTATCAGAGATGCGCCGAACTGTGAAAGAAAAATGGGTTAAAATCTCCATTTACTATGAATTTTTTAAGATCTATTTTCGAGAGCTATGTGTTATGTCCACATGATTGTAAGATGATTAGCCAGTTGATTTTGTCTAATACACAATATATGTTGTGGCAATCTCAATGGAGAAGGCTGGCAGAACAGGCTGCCCTTGACAATTTGAATCTTCCACGTGATAATCCGTTGCGACTAATCGGGATTGATGCTTTAATGGGGGAAGGTAACTATGCAGTACCTGCTGCTCAGGCCAGGCTGGATATCGGGGCATTAACTCAGTCAAAACAGTTAGCCTTCAGAGCGCTTTTTAACGTTCCTGAAGGTGGCAGACCTGAACAGTCTTTTGCGGCGATTCGGCAGGCTCATCAGGAGCCTTTTATGTCATTTTTAGACAAACTTAAAGGTGCAGTAGATAAACAAGTTGAAAATGAGGAAGCAAAGAAAATTTTGTTAAAACAATTGGCTATTGAAAATGCAAATGCCGACTGTCAAAAAGTTTTACGCTCATTGCAAAACCCTGATCTTATAGAAATGATAGAAGCCTGCCAAAACATTGGTACACATAATGTAGGGTACAGCGTTCGGAAGATCTCGCGATGTCACGGAAAGGTAGAAGGCTAGTCGTCGCCTCCCTATGACATATCAGTAATCCCACCTACCGTTGTTAGTATAAAAGGAATTAACTGCGCAATAAAGACGGAGTTGGCACTCACACCATGTGTGTTATCTGTCTCTTCCCTGGTCCGGGCCGACCAGTGATCTAATCGCGGCACCTTGATATGTAGCACTGCTACATAGTGGTGACCCCGACGTGATCGGCCGCACAGGCGACGATGGAGCTTGCGCAACGCGATTAAGGTATTAAAGGTGTTAGCTGATGAGGTGGGTGCCCGCGGTTCGATTAGGAGGGGCCCCACGGGCGAATGCATCCAATGGATGCTGCGCCGGGGGGACATTGGTTTCCTAGATAAGTTTTGAGCCCCCCAAATTGGGGAGAGATTCGGGAGTCCTTGCTCCGATCCGAGCGCGGAGCTGCTGAACGATCGCAGAGTTGGGGAAGGTGGAGCAGGTGGTCGCGGCGGGACGGGAGGCTGAGGCGTGCTGGCTGGCGGCGCGAGCTGCTGCGTCTGCGGGTGCAGCGCCGCCTCGGGAGCAGCGGGGACAGGCCCTCGGGAGCAGCGGGGACAGCGCCCTCGGGGACAGCGGGGACAGCGCCCTCGGGGACAGCGGGTCGGACTCAGACGGAGCGGGCGGCCGTGGAGCGGGGCTCGCAGAGTGGTCCGTCTTAATTGCGGACATGGGCACGGACGGGTGCGGCGGAGACGGAGGTTTGTCCTGTAGGGGCGGCACCAGCGGGACACTGATGCGCCCCCCCCCCCAGTATCAGTGAGAGGAGT
The DNA here is from genome assembly GCF_900496995.4 of Aquila chrysaetos chrysaetos. NCBI lineage: Eukaryota > Metazoa > Chordata > Aves > Accipitriformes > Accipitridae > Aquila > Aquila chrysaetos. The sequence continues at coordinate 181,932 of NW_024470324.1, read as the reverse complement.
TGCGGCGGGTGCTTCGGCAGCCTCATGGGGAGGGACGGTTTGCAACGGCCTCAGGCACAGGCACAGGGCATTACGCGGGCGTGACTTTACGGCAGTTGCAACAACTGCCTTGGCCGCTCTTAGGCGTGTCGCGGCCATGTATAGAGCGGACCCCCCTTGCGTGAAAGTTCGGCAGGGGATTGCCGAGAGGTTTACTGCCTTTTTGATCGGCTTCAGCTTGCTGTGCAGGCGGCAAACCATCCGGAGGCGGCTAAAGAGGCGATTTGTGCTTGAATGTGCTAGGGCTCAAGCTAACGCACAGAGCGCAGCGATTGTCTCTCATTTGCCAGCGGGTTCGTCCCTAGGCAACATGATACGCCATGTACTGGAGAGAGAGCAAACACCGGAAGCGCGTCCGATAGTGGCGGCCTGCAACAAGTTTTGCGAGCGGGTACAGCTGATACTACTGCTTTTGAGGAGGCAGTCTGTAGCAGGCGCTAACGAGCAGCATTTCTGATTCTGATTAATAATTCTTTTGCATCAGGCAGGGTGGACTCTGAAAAAGAGCCGGATTTATATCCCTCATTACCTCCACCGCTGCCTGCCGCGGCCGTCCGCCGCGCTGCCTCCCACGGCCTCTGCGCAGCCGGGACCGCTGCCGTGCCGCCGCCCGTCCCCCACCCCCCCCCACCCCAATCGCCTGGTACTCCCGTCTCCAGGGTCTGCAGAACTTAAAACGGAACCTGGCTTTGCTGCACTGCCTGTATCTCCTTCTCCTGCTAATCCTCTAAACTCTGTGCCTCTGTCTAATCCATGACGATTCACTTAATGATTTGGGAAAAAATACACATAGCTTGATGGAACGCTGTCGAGAAAAAGCTCTACGGCAAGGAGATACCATGTTTACTTTTCCTGTTGTATGCACACCTGCCTCAAGAAATGCAAGAACCTCAAGAGTTAGAGTTGTTAGGATCAGTCATCATGAATGCCTGTGTGATGTTTAATTACACCCATAACACCACTCGAAAGGGTCAGAATGTAAATGCTATTTTGCCTGTATATAGAAATGCTACAGCTTGGTGTAACTATATCTATTCCGGAATATCACACTCTTTTTTCTATTCCAGCTGCTTTACCTGCGGGGATGTTTTTAATTTGTGGAAATAGAGCGTGGGAGAGGAATTCCATCACAACTTAACGGGAGGCCATGTAGCCTCGGACGACTTACATTACTAACACCTGATATCAATATGATGCACAGTAAAAGGCTCACGATAACTGACACAGCTTATAAGTGGATGGCTAATGATATAGAGAACAAACTGCTTATTGCTTAATGATTGTCTCTCTGTAACTTTACATACCAAGGACTGGTGTTTGTCAAGGATTAAGCCTGTCAGAGACTGGTACTTGGGAATGATGAGCAAGAAGGAACCAAGAGCGATCACAAGACTTAATTAAGTGTTCGATGAATTTACGATCTTGTTAAGAAGACACAAGTAGAGGCCTTGCTTGAATAGATAAGGCCAGAAAAGATAAGAACTCCTGCTTTTGTTCCCATCCTTGTAGATAATTTAGCTTAAACTAACCATATGGTGCTATACCACTAATGAGAACTTAGATAATAAGAACACTAACAAGCACTAAGGTATCAAAACATGTAAAGGAGCATACTGCGCAGAATCACCTGAGGAGGGTCAAATAGCGGACAAGTGAGGAAGACTATGGAAGACCACCAGAGGACTCCTGAAGACCACCAGAGACCTTCAATGCGCCTGCGTAAAGGACATTTACATATGTTAATAGTTTCCGGAAAACTAATGAATATGTATAACATTTCTCAGGAATCTAGTGAATATGTATGTAGAACCTGTACTTAACCTGCACAATTAGACCTGACGGTGCGGGCCTATGGCGGAGCGTTGCCTCCCCGGCCGCCCAGCGCTGTTTTGCTCTCTTATCGCTTGCTAATAAATTCGATTTTTTTATTCAATACAAATTGGCTCCTCAAATTTGTCACGAGCGTTTATAACAGCTAACAAGTTTGAGAATTATGGGATGATTAAAAGATTTGCTTATGCATGGCTTAGTTATTTTAATTGTAATATTAGCAGTTGTAATGATTGTACCACGTATCATAAAATAGTTGAACGTATGATTGCAAAAGCATTTCATGTAACTTGGCTTGCATAAAAATAATTTAAAAAAAAAAAAGAGAGAGAGAGGAAGAGACAGGAAAAAAAATTAATGAAAACAAACGCTGGAGAGGGGGAAGAGAGATGCGGTTGCGGAACACACAGACATGGCAGCTGAAGAGTGAGAACATCTAAGAGAAATAACCCTGCAGACACCAAGGTCAGTGAAGAAGGAGGGGGAGGAGATGCTCCAGGCGTCAGAGCAGAGATTCCCCTGCAGCCCGTGGTGAAGACCATGGTGAGACGGGTCGTTCCCCTGCGGTCTATGGAGGTCCACGCTGGAGCAGTGTGCTCCTGAAGGACTGCACGCCGTGGAGGGGACCCATGCTGAAGATCTTCGTGGAGGACTGTCTCCCGTGGGAGAGATCCCACGCTGGAACAGGGGAAGAGTGTGATGAGTGCTGCCACTGAGGAGGATGAAGTGACAGAGATAATGGGTGATGAACTAACCGCAAAACCTCATTTCCCATTCCCCTGTCCAGCTGTGGAGGAGAGAGTGATAGGATAGCTATGGTAGGTAACTGGTGTCCAGCAGGATCAACTCATCACATAGACAAAATGCATTATAAAATAGAATGAAATTACATTGCAATCGGGAATTTCAAAAACAAGGGCTCTGTGTAACTCCTTTACAAGGGAATGAAAGTGTATGTGATTAGAATCAGGTGAAGGCACATTTGCAAGGTGCATTTGCTACTAATATTGCAGGAGAGACCTAAGACCTTGCACAGATATTACAAGATCAAATGGGAAATATACAAAATTAGCAGAATAAGTTGTTTTTCAAAGAATTGTCTAATACTGTTGAATGCTTAAATCCAAAAACATGGTTTGAAGGTTTAAATTTGTGTATCTGAATTTATATTGCTATTGGAGGGTTATTAATCATTTGTGTGTTTGCAGCAATCAGAATCACCTGAGGAGCAGTACGAGGATTGCGTCAATTCGAAGCTAGAGTCCTCGCTGCCTTCCTCGTGAATCTGATGTTCCTAAACAAAAAAGCGGGAGATGTGGGAGCAGCTCGGAACACCTGGCATTTGTTTTCAAGAGTGACCCTTAGAATTTGTTGTGCTGCATGTTTGCCAAGCCTTTGAAGAACTAGTTTTACAAGGTCAGGTTGGAGGATGGCCTTCTGTAGGCCTGGGAAGATGTGGCTGAAGACAGTCATGAGTATGTCTATGGAATGTTTTTATCTTTAACTGTTCTGAAGGACTGGCAAACATCCCAGCTGGGTCAGATATGCCCTCCTGTGCTAGTAGTATTGGCTGTGAGTCGTTAGTACTTTCTGGATCTTTGTTGAAACATATATAAGTTGGATTCTTTTGTGAAATAAAGGGAATCTTGCACGGAAAAAAAAAAAAAAAAAGGGCAAATTGTGGGAGATTTCATAGAAAATGGGGGAACATTTCTTTGAGCCTGATTATTTAGAGTTAGCATAAGTAGCCCACAGTCAACATGAGTGGACCGGAGTACGCTCCCTTTAAGCCACTACAGTATTTGCATGTTACCGTAGACACCTATAGTAAATATATTCTCGCTACAGCGCACAGGAAGCAGAATAGCTTGGCGGTTGTACAACACTGGCATGCTTGCATAGCCCAACTGGGGATTCCACGACAGATCAAGACGGATAATGGTACAGCTTATACTGCGGAAAAGGTGAAACGATTTTGTGCAATCTGGGGTATAGCCCTTGTACATGGCATTCCTTATAACAGCACCGGCCAGGCCATTGTAGAACGAGCACATCGAACCTTAAAGACCCTGCTAGACCGTCTTAGGGAGGGGGACCAGGCGGAGCCCTCCTGCTTACGGGATAATTCACCTGTTCTCCGTACACAGTGTCTCCTGTTAACTGCGTTAACTTCATTAAATCAGACAATTCGGGGGGACCTGGACCAGAAGACGGCGCAACGACATTTTACGAGCATGGAAGAGAAAGGCCCCTACCCACTGGTCCGTGTGCGTGATCCCCAGACACGCCAATGGGACGGACCGTTTGAGCTGCGTTGCCTCGGGCGGGGGTACGCCTGTGTACAGACACCTGAAGGGCTACTGAAATGGGTCCCTAGTCGCATGGTTCGTCCTGTCCTAACCTCATAGTGTTTTGAGTGTTTTTTCTTTACAGATTGCTGTTATCCTTTCCTGGCTTGTGATGTCTTGGGTATCTGCTACGAATTTCTGACGCTGGAGCAATTAATAAACAAGATAACAGAACTGCAGAAGCAAGAAGGCGCTGCAAGACCTTTATAGCAATTAAGAAAACTGTCATTTCGGCTTGGAGCATTTAGCTGCGGGATGGGGACTTAGGAGTTGGTTTGTATCTTTGTTAAAAATCGGGGTTTCTTTTATTCTTGTGTATTTTATTAGGTATAATGTTGCTTTTACTGTGTTTAATTAATTGTGTTCATATATCTTGTAGGTCACCTTAGCCGACATAACAGGTCAAGATTCTCTGTGTACTGCAACCACATCACAAAGCCCGTGAACCAATAGACAGGATGGCTATGACTTGTGCGGCACGTCTGTCCAGCGACCGCATGTGCCATAGGCTCCCTATGTTTCAACTGAGGCAAATTTTAGCACCCGCTGGCCACGTGTGCTGAAATCTGTTCCTCTGCAAATGTATAAATACCGGGATTTTCCGAAGAGCATCCGGTTGGTGTACGGCAAGGCCATCGTTGCCTCTGTGGGGACGCCCACGTAAAGCTGGCACCTGCCGATTGCTGGGCTGAGTTCGCGGATGGTGGTGACTAGATCTGCTAATACTCTTCTAATAGAAAAAGGGAGGGGGAATTGTTGTGGGAACATATTTAGCTAACGGTCACAAGAGCATTCCAGACACCTTTAGAAGGCCTTGAACAGAATAAACAAGAAGACAAAAATAAGAAAGATACCAATTAGAAAAACACAGGTGCATATTCCACGATAAAGAGAACTTGGCACAAACAACCTCAGTTCGGCAGTTTATCTTGACCAATTAGACTGAGAGAAGTCTCGTATGTTTAGTTAGTATGACCAATTATATTTTATGTTTATGCGCGTGTGCAGTGTTGATGCAGCCAATCATTGAGTGCAACTGGACACGTGGACAGTGCATGAATAGTGTGTGTAACCAATGGGAGCTAGTTGGACATGAGGAGGGGGAGATGTAGGAAACACCGTTCGGAAGATCTCGCGATGTCACGGAAAGGTAGAAGGCTAGTCGTCGCCTCCCTATGACATATCAGTAATCCCACCTACCGTTGTTAGTATAAAAGGAATTAACTGCGCAATAAAGGACGGAGTTGGCACTCACACCATGTGTGTTATCTGTCTCTTCCCTGGTCCAGGCCGACCAGTGATCTAATCGCGGCACCTTGATATGTAGCACTGCTACACCATAGTTAGCATGAGTGGGCCGGAGTACGTGACAGCTGCAGTATGAACGGACTTTTGAACCACCAGAAAAACAATGGACATGAGGAACTTGGACAGTGGAGCAATTAATAAACAAGATAACAGAACTGCAGAGGCAAGAAGGAGCTTCAAGAGTTTTATCGCAATTAAGAAAGCTGTCATTTCGGCTTAGAGCATTTAGCTGTGGGATGGGGACTTAGGAGTTGGTTTGTATCTGTTAAAAATAGGGGTTTCTTTTATTCTTGTGTATTTTATTAGGTATAATGTTGCTTTTACTGTGTTTTAATTAATTGTATTCATAGATCTTTGCAAAGGGCTGAGTTCACAGGCCCACGATGGACTCCCGCTCGATTTGTACGACCATCATCATCTGGAACACCCTAGATGGTGCGACAATGTGAATACCACCTCAGCCAAAAACTAACGTGTAGGTCACCTTGGCCAACATAACAGGTCAAGATTCTCTGTGCATTGCAACCGCATCACAAAGCCCATCAACCAATAGACAGGATGGCTATGGCTCATGCAGCGCACCTGGCCAGCGAGCGCATGCGTCATAGGCTCCCCATGTTTCAACCGAGGCGAATTTCGGCACCCGCTGGCCACGTGTGCTAAAACCCGTTCCTCTGCAAATGTATAAATACCGGGATTTTCTGAAGAGCATCAGGCTGGTGTACGGCAAGGCCATCGTTGCCTCTGTGGGGACGCCCACATAAAGCTGGCACCTACCGATTGCTGGGCTGAGTTCACGGATGATGGTGACTAGATCTGTTAATACTCTTCTAATAGAAAAAGGGAGGGGGAATTGTTGTGGGAACATATTTAGCTAACGGTCACAAGAGCATTCCAGACACCTTTAGAAGGCCTTGAACAGAATAAACAAGAAGACAAAAATAAGAAAGATACCAATTAGAAAAACACAGGTGCGCATTCCACGATAAAGAGAACTTGGCACAAACAACCTCAATTCGGCAGTTTATCTTGACCAATTAGACTGAGACAAGACTCGCATGTTTTAGTTAGTATAACCAATTATGTTTTATGTTTATGCGCGTGTACAGTGTTGATATAACCAATCATTAAGTGTAACTGGGCGCATGGACAGTGCGTGAATAATGTGTGTAACCAATAGAAGCTAGCTAGAGATGGGGAGGGGGAGATGTAGGGTACAGTGTTCGGAAGATCTCGCGATGTCACGGACAGGTAGAAGGCTAGTCGTTGCCTCCCTATGACGTATCTGTGATCCCACCTACCGTTGTTAGTATAAAAGGAATTAACTGCGCAATAAAAGAGGATGTTCACACTCACACTGTGTGTGTTATCTGTCTCTTCCCTTGTCCGGGCCGACCAGTGATCTAATCGTGGCACCTTGATATGTAGCCACTCTACAAGGAAGAAACTAATAATGATAATAATAATAACAATAATAAAATGACAATAATAGTAATAAAAGAATTGGAATATACAAAACAAGTGATGCACAATGCAATTGCTCACCACTCGCCAACCGATCCCCAGTTAGTTCCCAAGCAGCAATCTGTCCCCCAGGCCAACTCCCCCCAGTTTTTATACTAGGCATGATGTCACATGGTGTGGAATATCCCTTTGGCCACTTTGGGTCAGCTGCCCTGGCTGTGTCCTGTGCCAACTTCTTGTGCCCCTCCAGCCTTCTTGGTGGCTGGGCATGAGAAGCTGAAAAATCCTTGACTAAGTCTAAACACTACTTAGCAACAACTGAAAACATCAGTGTTATCAACAGCATTCTCAGACTAAATCCAAAAGATAGCACTATACCAGCTACTAGAAAGAAAATTAACATTATCCCAGCTGAAACCAGGACAACTACACTGAGAGCAATGGATGGTGGGACCTTCAAACGTTGGGATACACATTTAGCAAAAGCCACCTGGTTAGTCAACCCCAACGGATCTGCCAATCAGGGTGGCCCTGCCCAATTAGAACTGTTACTTACTGTAGAAGGGGATAAAGTCCCCGTAGTGCACATAAAAAATATGTTAGGGAAGACAGTCTGGGTTACTCCTGCCTCAGGCAAAGGTAAACCCATTCATGGGATTGCTTTTGCTCAAGGACCTGGGTGCACTTGGTGGGTGATGCAGAAGGCTGGGGAAATCTGATGTGTGCCTCAAGGGGATTTAATTTTAGGTGAGAATAGCCAATGAATGAAACTGTATGATGTTAATTGCTATATAACCCTGCCACTGTATGTCATCATTACTATAATTGTTATATGCAATTGTTATATTGCAAGTGCAGAGACATGGGCACCAGGCACCCCCTGGCCACACCTGGGCCATCTGCTCCCTGAATGGTACATCATGATGACTCAGCACAAATTGTGGCCAGAATGTAAAATAATGACCAAAGCCAATCATCTCGAGACCCTATAAATAACGATCCAAGGAGAGACCCTTTGAGCTCTCTGGGACCGCAGCAGGCTGTGTGATCTTCTTTTGATGCAGCCCAGGATACAGTTGGCTTTCTGGGCTGCGAACGCACATTGCCGGCTCATGTCCAGCTTTTCATCCACCAGTACCCCCAAGTCCTTCTCTGCAGGGCTTCTCTCAATCCCTTCATTCCCCAGCCTGTGTTGATACCAGGGAATGCCCTGACCCATGTGCAGGACCTTGCACTTGGCCTTGTTGAACCTCATGAGGTTCACATGGGCCCACTTCTTGAGCTTGTCCAGGTCCCTCTGGATGGCATCCTGTCCCTCAGGTGTGTCAACCACACCACTCAGCTTGGTGTTGTCTGCAAATTTGCTGAGGACTGTGTCAAAGGCCTTACAAAAGTCCAGATAGACAACATCCATAGCTCTTCCCTTGTCCACTGATCTAGTCACTCCATCATAGAAGGCCACTAGGTTGGTCAGGCAAGACTTGCCCTTGGTGAAGCCATGCTGGCTGTTTTGAATCACCTCTCTTCAGACCACTTGCTATCAGTACAAACCTTTGGTTTTGCAACTGCTGTGGCATCTAGGTTTAAGAGTGCGCTCAGCAATTCAGAGTACTGTTTCTACAAGACTTGAAGACTCAGCTTCCTTGTGGCACTAGTGGAAGAGGCATTTATGATAGTGAAGTTAACTTATATGAACCGGTCTGAATGTAGCCCCTGTTCTTTTTTTTTGCTTTGGTTTGCCAGCTGTAAAATAAATGGACAGTAGTTATTTACCTCACTGGGTTCTTGTAAAATTAAACACTTTATAAGACTATGAAGCACTGAGATACTGCAAGAAGGGAGGTTATATAAATGTAATGCAATTATAGAAGTTTCTTTAGATGTCTTGCACTTTCATTACAATAACCTTCTGCTACATCCTTGTTGTTTATTCATGCTATTAGTGGTTGCAGAGACTAGATGTTATTTCAGATGAGAAATCCCAGTCTTATTTTCTTTACTCGGTGAAGAATTTTGTTTTAGTCATTGTCCTGGTTTCGGCTGGGATAGAGTTAATTTTCTTTCTAGTAGCTGGTATAGTGCTATGTTTTGGGTTCAGTATGAGAAGAATGTTGATAACACACTGATGGTTTCTGTTGTTGCTAAGTAGTGTTTATACCAAGTCAAGGATTTTTCAGCTTCTCATGCCCAGCCAGCAAGAAGGCTGGAGGGGCATAAGGAGTTGGGAGGGGACACAGCCAGGACAACTGACCCAAAGTGGCCAAAGGGGTATTCCATACCATGTGACATCATGTCTAGTATATAAACTGGGGGGAGTTGGCCTGGGGGGTAAATCGCTGCTTGGGAACTAACTGGGGATTGGTCAGCGAGTGGTGAGCAATTGCATTGTGCATCACTTGTTTTGTATATTCCAATTATTTTATTATTACTATTGTCATTTTATTATTGTTATTATTATCATTATTAGTTTCTTCTTTTCTGTTCTATTAAACTGTTCTTATCTCAACCCACGAGTTTTACTTTTTTTCCAATTCTCTCCCCCATCCCACTGGGTGGGGGGGAGTGAGTGAGTAGCTGTGTGGTGCTTAGTTGCTGGCTGGGGTTAAACCATGACAGTCATGCAAATTGCTTGCAGGTCACATTGGCTCCATCTGTAGTTGAAAAAACTGAATGCTTCTAAACATTGGAGCCAGTTTTCTCAAGAATTTCAGAATTTCATTACTATAGCATTTCCCTCTGTGCCACTTCCAGGATCAGCTATGACCTATAGCTATAATGTAACTCAAAGTATATTGTCACCCTATGGGAAATGACAACAAACACTGTTTGGAGGGAAGGAGGTACATGTATTAGGCTCAGTAAATAAGTAAACCAACTTGGCATCATCATCAGTTCTCTGTTTACAAACTGTTCCTTGACATCGTGCTATTCTTGAAGATTTGATTTAGTTATTAACCAAAAGCACCAGATTCTAAGCAGGTCCTTATTATTCTGGGTGATTGATGACATTGTTCTGTTGTTTCTTTTAGAAACCACTGAAGAGCAGCAGGTTTTCACATGGAAAATATTGTCTTTCATGTATAAGGAAATACTGAGCTGTGAGTATCACACATTATTTTAGTGAATTCCATACATCAGCTCACTTAAGATTATAATAAATATGTCACTGTGTGCTCCTGTAAATGGATGTGATTTTTGCTGGTTTATGGAAGCTTGATGTACATGTTCACTATGGGTAGAAAAAAATTGAAGAATGTCCTACCAGATGTGTCTGCAAAGCACCTTGTATAGCTGTAGGGTTCCTGTAGGATTGGATTAAGTAAATCTATCACATGCACAACACACATTTAGGCACTATTAAAAATGAGGCCAAGAAATTAGGACAAAAGAATGAGAAGAGCTTTGATTTATTAGCTTCAGGTAGCTAGCTGAGTAATGGAATAGGCTATGTTACTCAGAAATCTCTTTATGCTTTAGATAAATAACTAGTTGTTAACCAGACACCCTATATAAAAAGATTCTCTTCTAGCCAGATGTTATGGATTTGTGTGGCGCGGGTTTTTTTGGTAGCAGGGGAGGGGCCACAGAGACGGCTCCTATACAAAGCTGCTCGAAGCTCCCCCGGCTCCAAGTCGGTCCCGCCTCTGGCCCAGGCCGACCCAATCAGTGACGGTGGTAGCGCCTCTGGGATAACAGATTTAAGAAGGGGAACCAGCAGTGAGTAGGGTGGGATTGGAATGTGAGAGGAACACCTATGCAGATACCGAGGTCAGTGAGGAAGGAGGGGCGACTGAGGAGGGGATGCCCCTGCAAGCCCGTGGTGAGACGGCAGGCTGTCCCCCTGCAGCCCATGGAGGTGAACGGTGGAGCAGAGGCCCTCAAAGATGGCCGTGACTCCATGGGAAAGCTCACACTGGAGCAGTTGGTGACTGAAGATCAGCCCGCGGAAAGGACCCACGCCAGGGAAGTTCGGGAAGAACTGAAGCCCGCGGAAAGGACCCACGCCAGGGAAGTTTGTGAGGAACTGCAGCCTGCGGAGAGGACTCACGTTGGAGAAGTTCGTGAAGGACTGTCTCCTGTGGGAGGGACCCCACAGTGGAGCAGGGGACGAGTGAGGAGTCCTCCCCCTGGGGAGGAAGGAGCGGCAGAGACAAGGTGTGGCGAGCTGACCCCAACCCCCACCCCCTGTTCCCCTGCGCCGCCGGGGGGAGGGGAGGAGGTAGAGAGAACCGGGAGTGGAGTTGAGCCAGGAAGGAGGGAGGGGTGGGGGGAAGGTGTTCTAAGGTTTGGTTTTACTTCCTAATATCCTTGTTTTGATTTGATTTGTAGTAAATTAAATTGCTTTTGTTTCTTCCCCAAGTTGAGCCTGTCTTTTGCCCGTGACCATAAGTGGGGAGTGATCCCTCCCAGTCCTTATCTCGACCCACGAGCCTGCCTTTATATTTTCTCCTCATCCCACCGTGGCCGGGGAGGGGGGGAAGTGAGCGAGCGAGCGGCTGCGTGGTGCTTTGTTACTGGCTGGGCTTAAACCACGACACCAGACTATTAAACTGAGCCATGAACAGTAAAGATGTACCTAATACTGAATGCAGTCCATCCTTGCTTCTAGTGCCTCTGCCGTAGTTAGCTACACATGTGGTGCGAGTGTCTATTGCCTTGATCCTGGCTCCTCAGCTATGCTGCAGGGAAACAGACAAGCCTAGAGGTCTGGAGTGAAAGATTTTGGTCTGTCAGCATTGAACGCTCACCTGTATGATATGCCCAGCTATTATACTGATTTCGATCCATGATTTTCTGCTTATATTAGTGAGAACTGTTATAAACGCTCGTGACAAATTGGAGGAGCCAATTTGTATTGGATAAAAAAATCGAATTTATTAGCAAGCGATAAGAGAGCAAAACAGCGCTGGGCGGCCGGGGAGGCAACGCTCCGCCATAGGCCCGCAACTTTATGTTACCGTTGCATTCCTTATATACATTTCTTGTACCCCTTTCTTGTAAGTCTCCGCCTTGTCCTGCTTCTTCTTTCTTCACTCGTGCAGGTCTGTTGCTATGCAGATTCGGTAATTTTCTCAAGGATGAGTATCCTTTGATGTAGAATGTCTTTTGACATGGAGAAATATAGTCTTGGTAAATTGCAGCTGTTGTCCTTCCTCTCCTTATCTAGTAAGTTATAGCTATTGTTCTTTTCTCTCCTTATCTAGTAAGTTATAGCTGTTGTTCTTCCCCCCCCCCCCCCCCCCCCCCCCCCCCTTATCTAGTAAGTTATAGCCATTGCCCTCTTCCCGAGACCTTTACGCATCACTTAAGCAAGCTTTGTTATTTACACCAGGCATATGTTAACTCTCAATGTGTCTCTTCCCCCTTCTTGATTTCATGAACAAAGTTAACCCGTTCATTACAAGAACAGAATAGCTAATGAGGTTTGCAGAGGATTTCTGCCTGGTTTGTGCATGAAGTTTTGAACCAGGAGCCAAATCCTTGTTTGACAAAAAAAATTTCTGCATGCAGTTTGAAAAGTGCTGGCAGTTACCATTTGGACATATTCCTATCTCCTTTCTATCCTCAGCTGAGGACAACTTCCTGACACAGCTTTTCAGTAACACCTCAGGGTACTCCAAGGTAAATATTCTGGTAAAAATTACAAGTAAAAATCAAAGGTCTAAGTTGCTACGCTGTTACACCTTGGGCAGTTTGTAACAACTCTGTCCAGCATAAATATAAAACATGAACAGACTGTATTTCTTTACTCTTGTACTCCTATGCAGCCTTCTTTCCACAGGCTTATAGGCCATATCAGGCCATCAGGGAAGAGATGCAACATATAGATGGGCTCGTGATCGAGGGGTGGACTTGACCATGGATACTATTGCACAGGTTATCCATGAATGTGAAACGTGCTGCACAATGCGATTGCTCACCACCTGCCGATTGACGCCCAGTTAGTCCCCGAGCGGCAATCCCCCTGCCCCCACTTTCCCCAGTTTATATACTAGGCATGACGTCACATGGTATGGAATACCCTCTTGGCCAGTTTGGGTCAGCTGCCCTGGCTGTTTCCCCTGCCAACTTCTTGTGTCCCTCCAGCTTTCTCGCTGGCTGGGCATGAGAAGCTGAGAAATCCTTGACATTAGTCTAAACACTACTTAGCAACAACTGAAAACATCAGTGTGTTATCAACATTCTTCTCATACCTAACTCAAAAACATAGCACTGTACCAGCTACTAGGAAGACAGTTAACTCTATCCCACCTGTAACCAAGACAGTATCCACCCCTTATTCTATACCATTGACATCATGCTCAGTTCCCATACCTTCAGTTACATCCCAGTCAATCATCATCACCTTTTCCATCCCTTTGAGATATATCAGCAATGATACATGTATATATGTATACACACAGAGAGATATCATTCCTTTAGTTTATGGGTCGTGTTCATAAAATGTTCGTTGAGTTCATTTAGTTCCTGAATTTGGGCTCCATCTGTCATACCAGTCTTTCTGGGCAGGAGGGATGGTGCAAAGTCCTCTCAGTCGGTAGAGCAGAATTGGGCTTCAGTGCGGTGTTACAAGCAGGTGACATTGGACGCAGCAGGAGGATGGTGTGCACCGTTGGATTGTTGCATGCTGGAGTCAGTTCTGGTTCCATCACTACTGCGCTTTGCTCAGTTTTATCACAGTTCTGTCTTGCTTGATTGTCGTGGTTTAACCCCAGCCAGCAACTAAGCACCACGCAGCCGCTCACTCACTCCCCCCACACCCAGTGGGATGGGGGAGAAAATCGGGAAAAAGAAGCAAAACCCACGGGTTGAGATAAGAACAGTTTAATAGAACAGAAAAGAAGAAACGGATAATGATAATGATAACACTAATAAAATGACAACAGCAATGATGAAAGGATTGGAATGTACAAATGATGCGCAGTGCAATTGCTCACCACCCGCCGACCGGCACCCAGCTAGTCCCCCGAGCGGCGATTCCCCGCCCCCACTTCCCAGTTCCTATACTAGATGGGACGTCATATGGTATGGAATACCTTGTTGGCCAGTTTGGGTCAGGTGCCCTGGCTGTGTCCTGTGCCAACTTCTTGTGCCCCTCCAGCTTTCTCGCTGGCTGGGCATGAGAAGCTGAAAAATCCTTGACATTAGTCTAAACACTACTAGCAGCAACTGAAAACATCAGTGTTATCAACATTCTTCTCATACTGAACTCAAAACATAGCACCGTACCAGCTACTAGGAAGACAGTTAACTCTATCCCAGCTGAAACTAGGACAGTATCCACCCCTTATTCTATACCATTGACATCATGCTCAGTTCCCATACCTTTAGTTACATCCTGGTCAATCATCAACACCTTATCTATCACTTTGAGACATATGAACAATGAGATATATATATATATATTTATATACATACACAGAGATATCATTCTTTTAGTTTATGGGTTATGTTCATTAAATGTTCATTGAGTTCATTTAGTTCCTGACTCTGGGCTCCATCTGTCATACCAGTCTTTCTGGGCAGGAGGGATGGTGCAAAGTCCTCTCAGTCGGTAGAGCAGAGTTGGGCTTCAGTGCAGTGTGACGAGCAGTTGACATTGGACGCAGCAGGAGGATGGTGTGCACCGTTGGATTGTTGCATGCTGGAGTCAGTTCTGGTTCCATCACTACTGCGCTTCGCTCAGTTTTATCACAGTTTTTCTTGCTTGATCTAAGTGATTCTTACTATAGTACTATGGATATAGCATATAACAATTATAGTAATGATAACATACAGTAGCAGGGTTATATAGCAACTAATATCATACAGTTTAATTCTGGCTATTCTCACCTAAAATTAAATCCCCTTGAGGCACACATCGGACTTCCCCATCTTTTCGCATCACCCACCAAGTGCACCCAGGCCCTTGAGCAAAAGCAATCCCACGAATGTGTTTACCTTTGCCTGAGGCAGGAGTAACCCAGACTGTCTTCCCTAACATATTTTTTGTGTGCACTACAGGGACTTTATCCCCTTCTACAGTACGTAAAAATTCTGACTGGGCAGGGCCACCCCGATTGGCAGATCCTCTGGTGTTGACTAACCAGGTGGCTTTTGCTAAATGTGTATCCCAATGTTTGAAAGTTCCACCCCCCATTGCTCTCAATGTAGTCTTTAACAGTCCATTGTATCGCTCAATTTTCCCAGAGGCTGGTGCATGATAGGGGATGTGATACACCCACTCAATGCCATGCTCTTTGGCCCAGGTGTCTATGAGGTTGTTTCGGAAATGAGTCCCGTTGTCTGACTCAATTCTCTCTGGGGTGCCATGTCGCCACAAGACCTGCTTTTCAAGGCCCAAGATAGTGTTCCGGGCAGTGGCATGGGGTACAGAATATGTTTCCAGCCATCCGGTGGTTGTTTCCACCATTGTGAGCACATAGCGCTTGCCTTGGCGAGTTTGTGGGAGTGTGATATAGTCAATCTGCCAGGCTTCCCCAAATTTATATTTCAGCCATCGTCCTCCATACCACAGGGGTTTTAACCGTTTGGCTTGCTTAATTGCAGCACATGTTTCACATTCATGGATAACCTGTGCAATAGTGTCCATGCTCAAGTCCACCCCTCGGTCACGAGCCCATCTATATGTTGCATCTCTTCCCTGATGGCCTGAAGCATCATGGGCCCATCGAGCCATAAATAGCTCACCCTTATGTTGCCAGTCCAAGTCCACCTGAGCCACTTCAATCTTGGCAGCCTGATCCACCTGCTGGTTGTTTTGATGTTCTTCAGTGGCCCGACTCTTGGGTATAAGAGCATCTACATGACGTACTTTTACAACCAGATTCTCTAGCCGGGATGCGATATCTTGCCACAGTGCGGCAGCCCAAATGGGTTTACCTCTGCGCTGCCAGTTGCTCTGCTTCCACTGCTGTAACCACCCCCACAGGGCATTTGCCACCATCCATGAGTCAGTATAGAGATAGAGCACTGGCCACTTCTCTCTTTTAGCAATGTCTAACGCTAGCTGGATGGCTTTCACCTCTGCAGACTGACTCGATTCACCTTCTCCTTCAGCAGTTTCTGCGACTAGTCGTGTAGGACTCCATACAGCAGCCTTCCACCTCCGATGCTTTCCCACAATGCGACAGGACCCATCAGTGAACAGAGCATATTGCCTCTCATTTTCTGGCAGTTTATTATACAGCGGGGCCTCATCAGCCCGTGTCACCTCCTCCTCTGGCGATATTCCAAAATCTTTGCCTTCTGGCCAGTCCGTGATCACTTCCACAATTCCTGGGGGACTGGGGTTTCCTATGTGAGCTTGTTGTGTGATCAGTGCGGCCCACTTACTCCATGTGGCATCAGTTGCATGATGTATAGAGGAGACCCTCCCTTTGAACATCCAGCCCAGCACTGGCAGTCGGGGTGCTAAGAGGAGCTGTGTTTCAGTACCAACCACTTCTGAGGCGGCTCGAACTCCTTCATATGCTGCCAATATCTCTTTTTCAGTTGGAGTATAGCGAGCCTCGGATCCTCTGTATCCCCGACTCCAAAACCCCAGGGGTCGGCCTCGGGTCTCCCCAGGTGCTTTCTGCCAGAGGCTCCAGGTAGGGCCATTCTCCCCAGCTGCAGTGTAGAGCACATTTATAACATCTTGTCCTGCCCGGACTGGCCCAAGATCTACTGCATGAACAATCTCCCGCTTAATTTGTTCAAAGGCTTGTCGTTGCTCAGGGCCCCATTTAAAATCATTCTTCTTCCAGGTAACTTGGTAGAGAGGACTTACAATCAGACTGTAATTTGGAATATGCATTCTCCAAAAGCCCACAACACCTAAGAAAGCCTGTGCTTCCTTTTTATTAGTCGGTGGGGACATAGCTGCTATTTTGTTGATCACATCCATTGGGATCTGACGATGCCCGTCTTGCCATTTTACTCCTAAGAACTGGATCTCCTGTGCAGGTCCCTTGACCTTACTTTCTTTTATGGCAAAACCAGCCTTCAAAAGGATTTGGATTATTTTCTTCCCTTTCTCAAAGACTTCTTCTGCCGTGTTGCCGCATATGATGATGTCATCAATGTATTGCAGGTGCTCTGGAGCTTCACCTTTTTCCAGTGCAGCCTGGATCAGTCCATGGCAAATAGTGGGGCTGTGTTTCCACCCCTGGGGCAGTCGATTCCAAGTGTACTGGACACCCCTCCAAGTGAAAGCAAACTGTGGCCTGCACTCTGCTGCCAAAGGAATGGAGAAAAATGCATTAGCAATGTCAATTGTGGCATACCACTTAGCTGCCTTTGATTCCAGTTCATATTGAAGCTCTAACATATCTGGAACGGCAGCACTCAGCGGTGGCGTGACTTCATTCAGCCCACGATAATCTACTGTTAGTCTCCATTCCCCATTAGATTTCCGCATGGGCCATATGGGACTATTAAAGGGTGAGTCTTGCTGATCACTCCTTGACTCTCCAATTGGCAAATCAGCTTATGGATGAGGATCAGGGAGTCTCGGTTGGTGCGATATTGCCGCCGGTGCACCGTCGTGGTAGCAATTGGCACCTGTTGTTCTTCAACCTTCAGCAACCCCACAACCGAAGGGTCTTGAGAGAGACCAGGCAGGGTAGACAGCTGTTCAATCTCCTCCGTCTCCAAGGCAGCTATACCAAAGGCCCAACGGTACCCTTTTGGGTCCTTGAAATATCCCCTCCTGAGATAATCTATACCAAGGATGCACGGGGCCTCTGGGCCAGTCACAATGGGGTGTTTATGCCACTCATTCCCGGTTAGACTCATTTCAGCTTCCAATACGGTTAGCTCTTGGGATCCCCCTGTCACACCAGAGATACAGATGGGTTCTGCCCCTTTATAACTTGATGGCATTAGGGTGCATTGTGCACCAGTGTCTACTAGAGCCTTATATTCCTGTGGGTCTGATGTGCCAGGCCATCGAATCCACACTGTCCAGTAGACTCGGTTGTCCCTCTCCTCCACCTGGCTGGAGGCAGGGCCCCTCTAATCCTGGTTAGAATATTCGTTACTCACTTTTCGCACACGTGAATCAGAAGTCCCTTCAAGAGGATCAGAAATGAGATCAGCCCATCTACTGCATCTGGGGGACTGCTCACAGGAAACTGGAGCAGCAGTTTTCCAAGAAGAATCCTCTTTTCTGGTTGCTTTTTCTCGCAACTCCCGTACCTGTGCATCCAGGACTGAGGTAGGTTTTCCATCCCACTTCCTCATGTCCTCTCCATGGTCACGCAGGTAAAACCACAGGTTAGCCCGTCGTGTGTACTTTCTATCTCCTCTCTCTTGGGCACAGGAATGCTTATTCCCAATAGCTGCGATGCGGGCCTGTACAGGTGGGGAGGAGGACATATCCACTTTGAATTGCTGGAACTCTCGGGACAATTCCTCTACAGCCGAGACACAGGCCCGTAGGGAGGAAGAGAGACTTCCTTCGTATTGCCGGAGTTGGACAGCCAATTCATCCACCGTTTGTCCATGGCCTTCTTTCCAGGACGTTACTGCCAATGAGTTGGCATAGGTTGGTGGTTCCCTTCGTAGAAACTTCCGCCACATGGGTTGTGTGCATTGGACTTCATCTGGGTCTGTGGGTGACTGCCCATTTTCTGGATCATTATAAATCACCTCCAGCACGGCTAATTCCCTCAGGTACTGGATACCTCTCTCCATGGTGGTCCACTTGCCTTGGTGACATGTAACTTCATCCTTGAAGGGGTATCTTTCCTTTACACCTAACAGAAGTCGCCTCCAGAGGCTGAGGACTTGTGTTTTTCTCCCAATCGCCTTGTCGATGCCCCCTTCCCTAGATAGAGATCCCAACTGCTTGGCTTCCTTACCCTCTAATTCCACACTACTAGCCCCATTATCCCAGCATCGGAGCAGCCAGGTAACAATGTGCTCACCTGGGTGGCGGCTAAAATCTTTTTGCATGTCGTGCAACTCACTCAGGGATAGAGATCGGGTAATTATTTCAGGTTCTGCCTCTTCCTCCTGTTCTCGCGATGACCCTGGTTCATCTTCATCTCTCACTAAGCGAACTGATTTCTTTGTGTGTTTCTTTTTCTGTACAGGGGCGACTGATACTGGCACAGGTTGGTTCTCTGGTTTAGCTGCAGTATCTGTTGCCGGGGTAGGGGTAGCCACGGTGCCTGTTGTCGGGGTTGGGGTAGCCACGGTTCCTGTTGCCCTGTTTTCCATCTTTTCCCCCTTTTCTCCCTGAGGGTGCTGCCTAATATCAAGCAGTGTTTGGTAGATACTGGCCAGGGCCCAGCACAGTGCAGCGAGTTGTACGTCTTTGGAATAGCCACAGCATTTTTCTTTTAAATATTCTACCACTTCATGAGGGTTCTGTAGTTGTTCAGGAGTGAACTTCCAAGCCACTGGGGGTGAGAAGTTCTCTAGATACCTGCCCATATCCTCCCACATGCCGTGCCACCCATGAATATCCAGCTTTGGGGCAGATCTCTGGGTGGTACTCTTAAAGAGCCTTTCTGTAGCCCTAAACAAGACCTGAAACATATTCAGGAGGTATAGCACTAACAGCACACTGGCTTGCGCATCCCAAGGATATTCAAAGTTCTCAAAAGGTGTTGTAATTAGTTGGAAGGAGAGAAGGGAGGCGAACGGACGGGGGGAAGTATCCCCCCCTAACTTCCCCATGGATTGGCTGTAATTACCAATAAAATCCGATAGAAGGTGCCCAAAGTATGGAAATGATATCACTGCCTCATACAGATACCAGCTTAACCTCATGACCAGTGATGTAATCATTTCACAAGTCGACATTGCCCAGTACAGCAAAATGATAATCCCAATCACTCTCCCAGAGGTGAGAAACGTAACTACAGGCAATACATAGAGCATATAAGAACTTACAAAACGCCACCATGTAAACAAATGAATCAACATTGTGACTAACATCTATTTATCTAATATAAGGAATGCGTATGACAAATTTGTTTCAACACGCTGTGGCCAGATCTGTCGTTATCTCAACCCTTCGTGCCCCACGTTGGGCGCCAAAAAGGACTGTCGTGGTTTCAGCCCAGCCGGTAACAAAGGACCACGCAGCCGCTCGCTCACTCCTCCCGCCCCCCTCCGGTGGGATGGGGAGAAGAAGGAGGAGAGAAAAGAAAAAAACCCTGGAACCTCGAGGGTTGAGATAAGGGCAGTTTACTGGGACAACACAAAAAAAAGTTACAACAACAACAACGGTACTAATGAAAGAGTATACAGAAAAGAGTGATGCACAGTGCAACTGCTCACCACCCGGAACCCGAGGCTCTGCCACTTCCCCCACCGAAAGTTGAGAGAGCCCTCCCCCCAGCCCGCTCCCCATTTATATACTGAGCATGATGTCACATGGTATGGAATAGCTCCTTGGCTAGTTCAGGTCAGCTGCCCCGGCTATGCCCCCCCACCTCCCAGGTTCCTGTAAAAATTAACTCTATCCCAGCTGAACCCAGGACACTTCCCTACCTTCTAATTCCAGGGTACTAGCCCCATTGTCCCAGCATCGGAGGAGCCAGGTGATAATATGCTCACCTATACGGCGGCCAAAATCTTTTCGCATATCCTGCAGTTCACTCAAGGATAGGGATCGGGTGATTACCTCTGGTTCTGCCTCTTCCTCCTGTTTCCGTGATGACCCTGGCTCATCTTTATCCTTTGCTAAGCAAACTGATTTTTTTGCATATTTCTTCTTGCGTATGGGGGCAACTGATACTGGTGCGGGTTGGTTCACTGGTTCGGTTGCAGTACCGATCACCAGGGTTTGGGTAGCCGCAGTGCCTGTCGTGGGGTTTGGGTAGCTGCAGTGCCTGTCACCATGACTGGAGGGGCCACAGTGCCTGTCAACGGAGTTTGGGTAGCGCAGTGCCTGTCGCTGGGCTTTGGGTAGCCGCAGTGCTTGTCGTCTTGTTGTTAGATCCAGAGACCTTCTCTTCCCCTTGAGGGGACTGAGTAGTGTTGAACAGGGCTCGATAGGCATGGGCCAGGCCCCAGCATGTTGCAGTGATTTGTATCTCTCTGGAGTTGCCAGGGTGACAGCATACCTTTTCCAAATATTTTACTAGTTCTTCTGGATTCTGCACTTGTTCAGGGGTGAATTTCCAAAACACTGGAGGTGCCCACTGTTCTAGGTACTTGCCCATACTACCCCACACACCCTGCCACTCATAATTATCCAGCCTCGGGGCAGATCTCTGGGTGATCTTCTTAAATAGTTGTTTAACCCTAAACAAGACTTGAACCACATTCAGGAACATGCTAGTTCCTAGCAGTAGGACCATGCTGGTCTCAACATCCCAAGAGTATTCAAATTTTTAAAAATTCTCAAACACCATTGTAACTAGACTGGAGGAGAAGGGAAAAGGGAAGAAAGGTACCCCACCCATAGATTGGCTTTCCTAAGAGGAAAGGTAAAGGGTGTAGTTATTAATAGTTTCCCATAGATGGGTCCCAAAGTATAGAGGTGACGACAATGCTGAGTGCAAATACTGGATTTATCCCTCGACTGATAATTTTATCATACTATAAGCCAGTGTTACACAATACATCAAAGTGAAAACCTTAATCCACCTCCCACAGATGATAAGCAGCAGCACAGGGACTACATACAGCAAGTGAAGTGATACATAACAGAACTCTAAAAATGAGCGCCACAACTCTAAGAGCCCATAAATCGACATTGTGACCATTGACTATTAAACTAATGTAATGAATGCTTGTAACAAATTCATGTTAACAAGCTCTGGTCAGGTTTGTCGTTATCTCAACCGTTTGTGCCCCACGTTGGGCGCCAAAATGGACTGTCGTGGTCTAACTCCAGCCAGCAATTAAGCACCATGCAGCCCCTCACTCACTCCCCCCACACCCAGTGGGATGGGGGATAGAATTGAGGAAAAAAAAAGTAAAACTCGTGGGTTGAGATAAGAATGGTTTAATAGAACAGAAAAGAAGAAACTAATAATGATAATGATAACCCTAATAAAATGACAACAGTAATAATCCTATGGGATCTGCCCAAGAGTACTGAGGGAACTGGCGCAGGTCCTTGCCAAGCCACTCTCTATCATCTATCAGCAATCCTGGTCAACAGAGGAGGTCCCAGAGGACTGGAGGCTTGCCAATGTGACACCCATTTACAAGAAGGGTCGGAGGGAGGATCCGGGGAACTACAGGCCTGTCAGCCTGACCTCAGTACTGGGGAAGATTATGGAACGGTTTGTCTTGAGAGCACTCACATGGCAAGTCCAGGACAAGCAGGGGATCAGGCCCAGTCAGCATGGGTTTACGAAAGGCAGGTCCTGCTTGACCAACCTGATCTCCTTCTATGACCAGGTGACCCGCCTAGTGGATGAGGGAAAGGCTGTGGATGTTATCTTCCTTGACTTCAGCAAGGCCTTTGACACTGTCTCTCATGGCATACTCCTTGAGAAGCTGGCGTCTCATGGCTTGGACAAGTGTACTCTTCGCTGGGTGAAAAACTGGCTGGATGGACGAGCCCAGAGGGTTGTGACGAATGGGGTGAAATCCAGTTGGCGGCGGGTCACAAGTGGTGTTCCTCAGGGCTCGGTGTTGGGCCCTGTTCTGTTTAATATCTTTATCAATGATTTGGATGAGGGGATTGAGTGCACCCTCAGCAAGTTTGCAGACGACACCAAGTTGGGAGGCAGGGTCGATCTGCTTGAAGGTAGGGAGGCTCTACAGAGAGATCTGGACAGGCTGGATCGATGGGCTGAGGCCAACTGTATGAAATTCAACAAGGCCAAGTGCCGGGTCCTGCACTTGGGTCACAAGCAACCCCATGCAGTGCTACAGGCTTGGGGAAGAGTGGCTGGAAAGCTGCCTGGCAGAAAAAGACCTGGGTGTGCTGGTTGACAGCTGGCTGAATATGAGCCAGCAGTGTGCCCAGGTGGCCAAGAAGGCCAACGGCATCCTAGCCTGTATCAGAAATAGTGTGGCCAGCAGGAGCAGGGAGGTGATTGTTCCCCTGTATTTGGCACTGGTGAGGCCACACCTCGAGTACTGTGTTCAGTTTTGGGCCCCTCACTACAGGAAAGACATTGAGTTGCTGGAACGTGTCCAGAGAAGGGCAACCAAGTTGGTGAGGGGCCTGGAGCACAAGTCTTATGAGGAGCGGCTGAGGGAGCTGGGGCTGTTTAGCCTGGAGAAAAGGAGGCTGAGGGGAGACCTTATAGCTCTCTACAACTACCTGAAAGGGGGTTGTAGTGAGGTGGGTGCTGGTCTCTTCTGTCAGGTGGTTGGAGATAGGACGAGAGGAAATGGCCTCAAGTTGAGGCAAGGGAGATTTAGGTTAGATATTAGGAAAAATGTCTTTACTGAGAGGGT
The DNA here is from genome assembly GCF_900496995.4 of Aquila chrysaetos chrysaetos. NCBI lineage: Eukaryota > Metazoa > Chordata > Aves > Accipitriformes > Accipitridae > Aquila > Aquila chrysaetos. Next base: position 158,581 of record NW_024470324.1, on the reverse strand, counting down.
TGTCAGACATTGGAATAGGCTGCGCAGGGAAGTGGTTGAGTCACCATCCCTGGAGGTATTCAAAAAGCGAGTAGACGGGGTACTCCAGAACATGGTTTAGTGGGTATGGATGATGGTTGGACTCGATGATCTTGAAGGTCTTTTCCAACCTAAATGATTCTATGATTCTATAATAAAAGGATTGGAATATACAAGTGATGCCCAATGCAATTGCTCACCACCCGCCGACCGACGCCCAGTTAGTCCCCAAGCGGCAATACCCCCACCCCCAGTCCCCCCAGTTTATATACTAGGCATGACGTCACATGGTGTGGAATACCCCGTTGGCCAGTTTGGGTCAGCTGCCCTGGCTGTTTCCCCTGCCAACTTCTTGTGTCCCTCCAGCTTTCTCGCTGGCTGGGCATGAGAAGCTGAAAAATCCTTGACTTTAGTCTAAACACTACTTAGCAACAACTGAAAACATCAGTGTGTTATCAACATTCTTTTCATACCTAACTCAAAACATAGCACTATACCAGCTACTAGGAAGACAATTAACTCTATCCCAGCTGAAACCAGGACAATTGCCAATCAAATCAGAATAGGATAATGAGAAATAAGAACAAATCTTAAAAAACCTTCCCCCCACCACTCCCTTCTTCCCAGGCTCAACTTCTCTCACAACTTCTCTACCTCCTCCCCTTGAGTGGCACAGGGGGATGAGGAATGGGGGTTGTGGTCAGTTCATCACACCTTGTCTCTGCTGCTACTTCCTTCTCACACTCTTCCCCTTCTCCAGCGTGGGGTCCCTTCCACGGGAGATACTTCTCCACGAACTTCTCCAACTTGAGTCCTTCCCACGGGTTGCAGTTCTTCACAAACTGCTCCAGCACAGGTCCATTCCACATGTCCCTTCCATGGGGTGCAGTCCTTCAGGCACAGACCGCTCTAGTGTGGGTCCCCCACGGGGTCAACAAGTCCTGCCAGGAGCCTGCTCCAGTGTGCGCTTCCCATGGGGTCACAGCCTCCTTTGGGTGCATCCGCCTGTTCCGGAATGGGGTCCTCCACAGGCTGCAGGTGGATATCTGTTCCACCGTGGACCTCCATGGGCTGCTCCAGAGGGACAGCCTGCTTCACCACAGGCTGCAGGGGAATCTCTGCTCTGCTCTTGGAGCACCTCCTCCCCCTCCTTCTTCACTGACCTTAGTGTCTGCAGAGTTGTTTCTCTCACATGTTCTCACTCCTCTCTCCTGCTGCAGTTTTCTGTTGCACAGCAACTTTTTTTCCCCTTCTTAAAGATGTTATCACAGAGGCGCTACCACCATCACTGATTGGCTCAGCCTTGGCCAGCGGTGGGTCCATCTTGGAGCTGGCTGGCACTGGGTCTGTCAGACGTGGGGGAAGCTTCTAGCAGCTTCTCACAGAAGCCACCGCTGTAGCCCCCCCCTTCTAGCAAAACCTTGCCACACAAACCCACTATAAATGGGAACAAAAAATGGGCTTTCTGTGATTTTGTGCCTTACTCCAAATGTTCCTTGCTTCCAACATACCCTCCTTGCTTTCCTGCAGTTTACAGATAAATCAGGCCAACACCTGACCATTAAACTGCAGGTTTTTAGGCTATAGGACAGACTGTCTTTGCATGGGGTTCCTGAAAATTTTGAAGCTGACTAAGAATGTAGCCATCTTCTCATGTGCAGCACAGTGAGCTTGTAGAAAGTTTCTCAAGTTTACGGTTTGTTCAGATCCCTCTTGTCCTTACATTCAGCCTTGTGAGTAAAGGTTTATTCTTTAGATAGCAAAGACTTTGGATTTTCTCTTCTGGATCTGAACTTCCAAGGTTCAGATTATTTCACTTTTGCTTCCAGGTAAAAAAAAACATAGGGCTAGGAAGCTCTGAGAAAAGATCTGACAGAGGTGATTTCTGGTTTTATGATGAATCACAGACTCGGAGGCCACAGAGAATGAATGAATGAACAGGGTCTGTTCAACTGAGAGAGAGAAACAAGGCATGTATGTAAATCTTCAAATATATAAAAGACTTCAGCAAAGACAAAGGGAATAAATTCTTCATGTCTGTAATGAGCTGAAAAGAAATAATGGATTTAAATTCCATCAAGGAATATTCAAATTAGGAAAAATTTGTTAAGAAGAGTGAAGTAACCAGAGTGCCTGAGGTTGGCACAGAAGCCCCATCATTAGGTGTGTTTCCAATCAGGTTAAACAAATGTCTTCTATGAATAGCTGATCCTGCCTTAGGGTACTAAATATAGGAGGTGACCTTCTAAAAACCCTTTCACTTCTAATTATCTAAGTTTTCAGACAGGCTTTCTAAGGAAACAAATTTCCTAGGATTACACTGTCAGCCTGTGTCTTATTTCCTTAACAAGTCATGTAATAAGCCATTAGAAAGCTTTCCTTACCCCTCACCAAGATGTTACACAGAAAGAAATGGGAAATAAGACTTTGTTGGATTTGCTGCTCGGTTTTGCATGGTTTGGTTTTTGTAGTTTTTTTTTTTTTCCCTAGAGAGTTTGGGGCTTCTGTAGTGATCAATAAAGCATCCTGTCAACTCATTTTCATCCCATTGTCAATTCCTTTCTAAGCCCAGCCTGTGATATGAATCAAACAGGGATTGTATAGCTTCCCCCTTGTGTCAGCTCTCATTTTGAACGGCTTCAAAACTCCTTTTCAATGTTTCTCATCATCATTAGTGTCTGTTAATATTTGGTCCTTTTTAAACTGGGTATCTAAAATTAAGTGCTTAAAATCATATTTGATCATCTTATATACCATGGTTCTTAAATATTCTGCGTTGTGAACTCATTCACTTCAATAGGAATTTTTGCATGCTTGGACTGTTTTAAAAAAATCGGTCCAGCTGCTAATACATATGTTGTGGTTTCACCCCAGCCAGTAACTAAGCACCACACAGCCACTCCCTCCCTCCCCACTGTCACGGTCCACTCGGTGGACTCGTGATGGTTCGTTTGCTACGATCTCGAAAGTGCAAAATTAAGGTGACCAACACCAAAGGGGATAGCAGTAATCACACAGTAAAACTTTATTGTATTGCCTGTGAAGAGGCACGCGATAGTTAGAGATGGGTGAGAGAAAGGAGAAAAGTAAAGTTAAGTTTAGAGAGAGGAGAAAGAGAGGTTATAGCTACCACCGCTGATCTCAAGACGTCCTAACGGTCCCGGGTCCAGCTAATGCTGCGTCGTCGATCGTCGTGGTCCTTGGTGGGGAAGCTTCCAATTCCCATTGTTCAGAAGTCGTTTTTTATGTTTAGTAACACACCTTGCTCCACCTCTGCCTCAGGAGTCTCCGCCCTTCTCAGAATACAATTATCATATCTCCGCCCTTCTCGAGCGAGGATCACGCAGGCGCAGGGTCAGTGTCTGAGGCGTGGTAAGTCTTGGAGGCGGGTAGCCTTCAACCAGGAGGTGTGTTTTGGTATTATAATGAAGCAAAGTTCGTCTAGAGTTCATGATTTCTTCATCGAAGTTATGGCAACGGTTGCAATCCATCCTTTTTGACAGTAGCTATGCGGTTACCTCTAACGGCTCTAGCCAGGTACCTTCCAGGAGCCTTGTACCGCACATTCTGTCCTTAGGATTGGCCGCTGCGCTCCAAACAGGCCGTTGTCAGGTAACGTACTGTTCATGTTCCTGATGACAATGTTGAGACAATGCTGATTTTCTGACCGACTCTTACACCACCCCGTGGCTCAACATGGTCGTCAGGACGTCAGGACCGCTTGGTGGTAGCATGATAAAGAAGAGGAAGAAGAAAAGGAAAAGAAAAGACAGAGAGAGAGAGAGAGAAAAGGAGAGAAGATAAAAAGGCAACTACAATTATATCAATTACAATCAAAATTGTTTATATATAAAAAAAAAATCAATGAGGTTTCAAAACATCAATTGATTTGGGAATATCCACATTAGATGGAACATCAAGCATATTATATGTGTTCAGTACAGACATCAAACGCGTTAACCGATTCATCATTCTCTAGGCTATGACATACAATACTGCTGACAAAGCCAAACTGATCAAAACCAATATCAAGAGAATCACGATGGGGTGACACAACTTGTTCAGGATGCCTGTAGCAGTAGGCGACCATCCGAAAAGTGTGTCCCACCATCTATGTTCTGCATCCTTTTGCACTCTTTCTAAAACTCGGTGTATTTCTTTCACATTGTGATGAACAGTTATTAAGGTTTTCTGTCCGTTTTCCCTAATCTTTTCCAAAATCTCAACCAAATCCTTGTGTTGTAATAACTGTTTTACCAAAGTGAGATTCATTCCAATGGGTATAGGCAGCAATTCATGAATCAACATATAGTTAGATTGCAAAAGTTGGTGAGATGTGACCGGGGCCGAATAGGAAAAGTCACATCCGACAATCTTAGTAAAATTACAAACACAAAAATTTGAATGATTTTTAGTCTCCACAACTACCTTATCTACAGATAGACAATCACAAACAGTCCTTCAAACATACACAGCCTTTGCCGATATATATGAGTACTGTTTCAGGGTTTTCATTAGGATGAATCTCAAAGTGGCAAATATTTTGTTCAGTATCTAAACAAATATCTTGTGCCTCAATTGCATTGCCTTCACAAACAAATCCTTGTTGTTCTCGTACAATGCAAGATTCCAAATTAACAGTTTGCCATTTTTCATTCACCTTTCGGGCCCATACTCTATGCTCAAAAGGATAGAGTATAGTTCCGTTGTGGTTCAACCCTAATGCAATAACGGGATAAATTGAGTATATGGTAGCATTATATATAGTAAGCACAAAAGTTGTAGCTATGTTTGTAACGGGATCATAAGTAAAGTTTACCAGGTTCCACCAGGATTGGAGTTCCTTCTCAAAATCAGTGGCACTGTCCCAAATTATTTTCCGAATTTCAGTGGGGAGAGTGCCTTCTTCACCTTCTCTTATAATTGAGGCGGCTACCGACTGCATCCATATTTGAGCCTGGATACAACTGAGAGCCAAAGAGACATTATTTTGGATCACCCCAAGTGCATCAGTAATCAATTCGTGGTCCCTTACATTTACCTTTTCCCATTTTGGTAATATATTTGACAACAGCCACTGGTTAGTCCCCAAAGCCAATAAAGAAGATCGCAAAGGCTGTTGTAATTTAGCCAAATCACTAATTGAGGTAGCCAACTTGTTCATTATTACTTCCGAATCGATGCTATTTAAAACTCCCAATCCTGTTCCCAAAACACCGGTTAGGTCTCTCTGTGTTCTTCTCATGGGAAGAGTTCGTTTTTGCAGCCAGGTTGTCCATCCCTCGTAAGAAGTCTTTAGGAAAGGTGAGCAAGCTGGCTGAATGTCTGAAACATTGTTCTGCATTGACAATTCAACTCGTTTGAGAGACCACGCCGGGTTAAACAACATTTGTTGTAGGCCCGTATTTCTGATCACATACGGTCCAATTTCGAAGATTTTTGGACTGAGCACGACAATTGGTTGGGTAGTGGGTATTGCAACATCTATTTTAAATCCTCCCCAGTATTTAGTGTTATTTTTACCACACATAACTTTATAAGAGTATTGTACAGCTGTCAAGTTTAACCAACAGTCTAGGTTTTGATTTTTACACAACAAAATAGGGCCATGAGGTCCAATTCCATAACTGTTTGTGGATTCAATGTGAGATTCAGTGATCAGTCTGCATCTTATTGTGATGTTATTTCCTTGTACCACTGTAAAAGAGGGTATAACTTCATCTTTGTCAGTTAGCGTAAAGAGGGTATCTATGCCATCGTGCGTGACTACTGCAACAAGCATCCTAGTTACAACATTCATTTTGAATTTAAATGTTAGGCCTGATAGCTCTCCGGTCGGTGGATTAGATTGCCAATCGCACACCACATAAACTGGCTTGGTCAAAGTGAAATTATACCAACAATCTCCTTGTTCCTTAAGACAGGATTTGGTGATTTCAACATTATTGGTACTTGGGTCTAGGGGGTAGTTACTGACATTCTTTTGACGGCAACACGTAATGAGAGAATCCTGTTTGTTACATCCCCATTCTATTGTAGGACAGAGTTTCGCAGTGATGTTGGAACTAGGGTCCAATAGATTTCCAGAGATGGTAATTGAAGAGGCTTTCTCATAAAGAGATCCTTCCACCTTTCTGCATCCCACTTGGATTTTTTCTGCAATCGTTCCAGTCAGGACACGGACCCAGTCTTTTTTGTCCCATTCCCCCCACTCAAGTGGGTGGTATACTTCAGAATCATGCATTACTACAGTGGCTAAGTTTGGGAGACGGTCTTTGGGATACTGTCCCATACTCCAAGTATACTGGACAATAGCTTGGGACCATGGCCATTCTGTATTCTTTTGGCTACAGATTAGTGGTAAAATACAAAAGAGTACTATCAATCTAGTTAAGTGATTCATTGTAGGGAACACCGTTCGGAAGATCTCGCGATGTCACGGAAAGGTAGAAGGCTAGTCGTCGCCTCCCTATGACATATCAGTAATCCCACCTACCGTTTTTTAGTATAAAAGGAATTAACTGCGCAATAAAGGACGGAGTTGGCACTCACACCATGTGTGTTATCTGTCTCTTCCCTGGTCCAGGCCGACCAGTGATCTAATCGCGGCACCTTGATATGTAGCACTGCTACAATTCATAATTCATGCTGTTCTTGGCGTCCCTCAGAGTTCTTCTATAAAACAAAAAAAACCAAAACTTGCCTCTCTGAGGCAAAAGAGATTAATACTATACAGAAAATTAAAATGATGGAATTATCCAGCGAGTATTTATCCGATGCTCCTTCCCTAGGGCATCGGATGCTACCCATGAGTATACATTCAGTGGGGTTTTTAATACCAGTGGCACACTTCCTACGGTGGGAAGTTCTACTAGGACAGGTTGTCCAGGGAAATGTGCTGGATTCTTAGAATCATCTGGTCCCTTTAATGAGGGAACTAGAGAGGGAGCCTTCGGGCAAAAGGCAGTAATTTTGGGGCATCCATTTACCCCCCATCTGTCATTTACACCTTTGACAGCTTCCCATAGGCGGGCATCCCAATTTCCCTCTTGTGGTTTCAAAAGTCGTTTTAAGAGACCATTTGTTCTTTCTACAATCCCATTGGCCTGTGGATAGTATGGAGTGTGGAAGACCCATTTAATCCCTTTGCTTCGTGCCCAATCCTGTACGATTTTGGCGGTGAAGTGGGAGCCATTGTCAGATTGTATTTCTGAAAAATCCTTGACTTAGTCTAAACGCTACTTAGCAACAACTGAAAACATCAGTGTTATCAACATTCTTCTCATACTGAACCCAAAACATAACACTATACCAGCTACTAGGAAGAAAATTAACTCTATCCCAGCTGAAACCAGAACAATATAGTATGATGGTCAAGCTGCATCCTTTGCCACAGGAAGTCTCTAAACTGGTAATGATTGCTCAAAACACTTGTTTAGCAATTGTAGCTTGTATTTTAAGCCACTTTATCATGCGTATGTCTTTTGCATGCATGCATTTCCATGGCAATCAAAGATCTGCCCCTTTTGTTTTGCAGAATTTGCATTATTCCACTTTATGCAGGGGGAACTTCCAGAAGGGTTTAGGAAGAAAAGAAGTTTAATGTAGTGCATATATACTTACATGGATACTTTGCAAATAATCTACATTTTAAAATATCCACTTTCTTGATTTGTCTACTTTTGGCTTTCAGGCAAAAATTCCAGCTAGTAACTATTTCAATCTGTTATAAGCATGGGGAAGGCAGATGGCTTTCTCTAAAATCTGTCTGCTGATAACAGTCTGAAAAGGATATTCAAAGTTTCCCATTAAAGTGTTGCACGTTTAAATGTTTCCTGAACTGCAGAATATCAGCATGGATAGAATTAATGAAATAAGCTTATGCATAAAAAGTAGCCCAACAAAAGCTTTCAATGCTCCAACTCCAAGAAAGATATTTTTCATAAAGGTAGTGGCTTTAATGTAGAATGGGTGGGAATGGGATTCTAGAGAGAAATCTAAGCTGTGTGGTAATTCACAAAAATTAACTATGGAAATGTGTCCTTTATGGTTTCCAAGTGTAGTGATATCCTTCCTAAGAAAACCCTTCTCAACAAATTCAGTGTACAGATGTCCTTGGGTTTTCTTAACTTAGGTGCATTAATCTATTTCCTAACAGGGTTTTTAATATCTTCTTATAGCTAATTTTCTCTAGACTGAATTAATCAGCTTAAAAAGAATCATGGAATGTTTTACTACTCATATAGAGGAGTTATATTTTAGGAAGCTTCAGTTTTTGAGTGCTATTTTCAGATAACCAAGTGTTTCAAGTGAGATATCCAGAAATCGGATAATTTGAAAATTACAGTTGTTTACTGGAAGTATGTTATTCTGTTTGAGCTCTCGTTATTTAAGGTGTGAAGATAATACAATAGTATTCTATCACATTACTTTTAATTTATTTGATTTTTTTAAATTTCAGAATAATCTCTTAACCCTTTTAGTCTCCAGAGGAGTAAATCTTGTGTACATGGTACCTTGAGACAAAAACAGTGAGTTATTTACCTATAATTTTTCTTTCCTAAAAGTTCTCTGAACCTTTCTCCTGCATGTAAGAAATTCCTGCAAGAACTCATTCTCATTTTCCTTATCTTTTGATTCCATTTATAAGATGTATTTTCCAGTTTACTTTTATTCTCTTGAAGTCAAGAAAGTTGTTATAGATAACTGTGTCTGAAGCACTGGCAGCTTGTGTGTCCCTGAAGTAGCCTTCAACAAATCCTGAGGAAATTCCTACATCATCCCAAACTGAAAACAGACTCAGGAGTGGAAGTCCATTGATACCGTGTTTATAGATGGCTTTTTCTCTTTTCACAGTGTTACGGAAGTACACACAATCAAATCCAACAGGTGTTAAAAACAGATTTATTCTTCAGTAAAAAAGTTAGTTAGAACTCTGATAACATTAGTGAACTGCAGGATCAATGATGTAAGGGGAATTAGTACTACACAGCTGACTTAAGAATTCTTAAGATTTAAAATGATTACTCAAAATGTGCATATCACTCACCTAAAAGATGAGGGCTCTCAACCTCGAGGAGTTACCTAGGGCGGCGTCCCAACCCAAGGGGAGAGTCCCTGACTGCAGACCTACTGCTCCAAGGAGGACTGACTCAAAATGTCCTCCAGCGGGGCCCCATTTATACCCTTGTCAAATCTGATCTGTGGTCATTTTAATCCCCATTGGCCAAAAGGTCAACATTTCCATGTACCTAGCGCGTTTGATTGGTCAGTTCAATTTTCAACCTGCGGCCTCTAGGGTTTGTTGTTTTTTTCTTCTCCTCCCTGCCTGGAGAAGTTTTATTTCCTGTCAGGGCGGGTGTACCTGCCACACACAGGTGAGTTGAGCCAATTATTACTTTCCATGTATTTCTGTGTCTACCCAATTAATGGCACCTAGCTAACAGCAGCTCAATTATTATGAGAATCCAAACCTCCTTCTGACTGTGTATTCTCTAAGCTATTCGTCCAGAGAAAGATTTTATTATCAGCTTGACATATTTAATCCGTAATCATATTCTTTTTGCATTTTGTCTCTTGCATTACATGTTAACTGATAAATCAACAAGGTACTCATCTTCACAGATTTTCTTGTGAATCATGAGATGGTCTGTAGATAAATCATTTTAACATTTAGACAACTGCAGTGGATTAGAACTTCTGTTTCTGGAAGAGCTCTTTCAGCTGTTGTTCACTTGTTGCTTCTTTCTGTTGCATCAGCTCCCTGGTTCCTTTGGTCACTCCCCAGCCATCTGGCTTTGAGACTGAAGGACAATATGGCCTGCCTGAAGCAGTCCTCAGATTCTCCCAGTATTCTTTTCTTGCCCTAAAGAAAGAAAAGGAAATATTACAAAACTTTCATTAATTACTTTCACATTAATTCAGACCAAATCTTCATTTTGAAGAGGGATGGGAATTTTTGGAGCTCTCCTACTGCCCCTTCACCCCTTTCACTGCTCCCAGATCAGATTTAATTCTTAAAAATTATTAACACAGAACGTTTACAGTTATATTTAGACCTCCATATTGGTTAAGCCAGTCTGCTGCATGGACCAACGTAAGCCTTTACAAGGAGTATGTTGGTGTACTTTCCAGTTTGGATACACATACCTTGCTCTGACCCAGGGTTTGGTATGCATGCTCAGGCTATTGCCCCAGCTACCATGTTTCTCAGAAGCTTCTGGCAAAAATCCTCTTTCAGGAGCCAGCTCCTCAGCTATTGCTCGGATGTGATATGGCTCAAATCCAGAACAGCCTCCAATGAAACAAATTCCTAAGTCATAGGCCTTTCTTGCATATTTTTGAATATCCCATCTAGTTACAATTCTTGGCTCCAGACCTGCAAAGACATTCATATCTTAAATTTTCACCATGCTCCATTTCACCACATTTTTTTGTAAGAAATCACGTTGTTGAGACACTTGCATACTGTTTGCAAAACTGGTTGTAGATGTAGATGTTTGAACTGTCTGAGCTAGAATTAATGATGCAAAATTTCAGAACTCTAGCTTTTAGATTATGTTATGCTTTGCTGAGCTATGCTTGTTGTAAGCTTCTTTGGCTTTGCAAAATAGCACCTAATATCTTCTGAGACTGATCAAGCCCTAAGTCACATGCTTGCCATTCTGCCAGAGTTCTTAGCTGGAGTATTGGAGTACTTTCAATGTTATGCCCACAATTCCAAAGAGTTCTTAATGAACAATCAATATCTGGGAAATCTGATTACAGTACTCTGTGAAAGGATAAGGTATCAGCCTACCTGCAACAGGAATAAGCCTGCTTATTATTCCTCAGAAATGCTTACTACACTTTTTTCCATGATCAGCTAATGGCAACCAGTTGTTTCACTGACAGCTGGGATCTGTAGCTATTTCTTAGCCCATCCCTTATTTAGTTATAACCCCATCCATAAGCAGTTTGCTGCCTCAAACCACTTTCTTCCTTGTGGAAAGCTCTGTGTGTAGATGACTTACTTAAGATGCAACCTTTCTTTTGAATCCCTCTCCCTGTTGCAGGTTGTGGTGAGCAGAGTGGAGGGACATCAGAGCTGAGAGGAAAGACGTGTGGAAGGAAAGGAATAGAAAGTAAGAAGAACAAGGAAAAGCACACCTTGAAGGGAAGGAGGCACAAGAGTTGCAGAACTGGAAAGAAAAGACTAGGGACTGGAGAAGAAACTTGAAGGAATAAAAATACAGGAATAAAGGAATAAAAATCCTCCCACTTCTTTATGCACATCTGCAGGAGATGAACCAGTTTGGTTATGAGGAGAATGCAGCATGATGTCTGGTCACTGAACACTCCCCTGGGCAAAGAAGCCGTAGTGAGGTAGTAAGGCTCCAGCACCACAGCAGAGGTAGGATTCTTCTCCCTACGTCCTGTCCCAGAAGTGCCTAATATGCAAGAAGGTGATACAAAGCAGATCTGCTCAAAGAAGTCTAGTGAGCAGTTAGAGAGACAGGTTCAGAAAATAAAAAACAGAAGGAAAAAAAAATGAAATGTTCTTAAACAGAAAATTATTGGTCTCAGAGAGAAAAACTGGACAAAGGAAAAGCAGATGGTCTAATATCAGAAGGAAAACCAGATTAAGCTATCTTAGAAAGCTGTTTAAATAAAAGTAAGTTTGTATACTGATATAGAGAACGAACTGCTTATTGCTTAATGATTGTCTCTCTGTAACTTTACATACCAAGGACTGGTGTTTGTCAAGGATTAAGCCTGTCAGAGACTGGTACTTGGGAATGATGAGCAAGAAGGAACCAAGAGCGATCACAAAACTTAATTAAGTGTTCGATGAATTTACGATCTTGTTAAGAAGGCACAAGTAGAGGCCTTGCTTGAATAGATAAGGCCAGAAAAGATAAGAACTCCTGCCTTTGTTCCCATCCTTGTAGATAATTTAGCTTAAACTACCCATATGGTTCTATACCACTAATGAGAACTTAGATAATAAGAACACTAACAAGCACTAATGTATCAAAACATGTAAAGGAGCATACTGCACAGAATCACCTGAGGAGGGTCAAATAGCGGACAAGTGAGGAAGACTATGGAAGACCACCAGAGGACTCCTGAAGACCACCAGAGACCTTCAATGCGCCTGCGTAAAGGACATTTGCATATGCAAATAGTTTCCCGGAAAACTAATGAATATGTATAACATTTCTCAGGAATCTAGTGAATATGTATGTAGAACCTGTACTTAACCTGCACAATTAGACCCGACGGTGTGCACGATAGGTGGAACGATCCCCCGTGCATCCAGCGCTGCCAATAAAGAATACCTACTCAATAGTTAATCAAACTATTGTGTTAGTTTCTTTGAATCAATACAGTCCTGCAGATGCGAGAGAAAGCATCAGAAGCACCGTGTCATGATTTCCTTGTCTCTCATATATCATTAAAAAGCTAATGCAAAATTGATACAAAACGATCAACAGTAAGAATGCAGCATCTTGCACTCAATTTATACCCGTATAAGCAACTAAACTCCAGGAGAACAGTATAGGGTGTTGTTGTGGTTTCAGCCCAGCCGGTAACAAAGCACCATGCAGCCGCTCACTCACTCTTCCCCCCTCAGCCACGGTGGGATGAGGAGAAAATATAAAGGCAGGCTCGTGGGTCGAGATAAGGACTGGGAGGGATCACTCCCCACTTATGGTCACGGGCAAAAGACAGGCTCAACTTGGGGAAGAAACAAAAGCAATTTAATTTAATCAAATCAAAACAAGGATCTTAGGAAGTAAAACCAAACCTTAGAACACCTTCCCCCCACCCCTCCCTCCTTCCTGGCTCAACTCCACTCCCGGTTCTCTCTACCTCCTCCCCTCCCCCCAGCGGCGCAGGGGAACAGGGGGTGGGGGTTGGGGTCAGCTCGCCACACCTTGTCTCTGCCGCTCCTTCCTCCCCAGGGGGAGGACTCCTCACTCGTCCCCTGCTCCACTGTGGGGTCCCTCCCACAGGAGACAGTCCTTCACGAACTTCTCCAACGTGAGTCCTCTCCGCAGGCTGCAGTTCCTCACAAACTTCCCTGGCGTGGGTCCTTTCCGCGGGCTTCAGTTCTTCCCGAACTTCCCTGGCGTGGGTCCTTTCCGCGGGCTGATCTTCAGTCACCAACTGCTTCAGTGTGGGCCTTCCCATGGAGTCACGACCATCTTTGGGAGCATCTGACTGCTCCGGCGTGGGCTTCTCCACAGCCTGCAAGTGGGCATCTGCTCCACCACTCACCTCCATGGGCTGCAGGGGGACAGCCTGCCATCTCACCACAGGCTGCAGGGGCATCAACCTCCTCTGGCGCCCCTCCTCCCCCTCCTTCTTCACTGACCTCGGTATCTGCATAGGTGTTCCTCTCACATTCCAATCCTACTACTCACTGCAGGTTCCCCTTCTTAAATATGCTATCCCAGAGGTGCTACCACCATCACTGATTGGGTCAGCCTTGGCCAGAGGTGGGTCTGACTTGGAGCCAGGGGAGCTTCTAGCAGCTTCTCACAGGAGCCGTCCCTGCGGCCCCATCCCCTGCTACCAAAACAACTCCACCACACAAACCCATAACAGGTGTTTCCCTGTCTTCTCCATCACCCACCCTGTCATGATCAGTCCTTGTGCTTCAGGAGCATAAGGACAGCACCAACCTAACCTCTCTGAAGAAACACAGCTAGACTCCGCCATTAGAACTGGCCACCTGGTGAAACATGGTGATTGAAAACAAGTAGTATGCTATGAAAAGAAGTTGCCACATAGATCATGTTTTGTTCCCCCCCCAAATGACTAACATTCTATTTTCCATGCCTGTCAATGTACAGCATTTTTCTTGGCTTTATTCAGAATTAAATATCTCTAGCTTAACAGTTTATGTTAACATTTACAGTAAAGAGAGATTGAAATTTTCATCAACTTCTGATGAGAAGATTGTAATGTGCTCCTAGATATAGCCCCTCTATACATCTACTCTTGAGATAATTGGGTATGCTTTGACTGACCAGGACATTTCTGTCTAAAATATTGTCCTTGCTTAACTGGTAACATTTGAGAGCAATTGCAGTAACACAGAAGGGAAAATGCAGAAAACTAGAAGTTCTAAAGATAAATAAATACTGCTGGTGTCTAGATGCTGGAGTTTGCCAATACAATACAGCCAATGCTTTTCCAGAAACTGAGATCTTGTTGGCCTGTACAGAGGTTATGTACACTTCAAATATCTAAATGCCTCTGTGCATATTACCTTCCACAAAAACCAGAGTTGACTGGGTGAGTTTAACAATGATTTACCAAACTGCTTATCTGCCATCAAGTGATCAGTTGCTCCTTCTGGGTATTGAAAACATTCATAGAACCAGGCTTCTCCAATTGACTCATGAAATTTCTGAAAACTGACATCTCATACAGTTTGCTTATAACATACAAGCCAAGAACCATAACAAACCAAAGAGTGAATCCTTCAATTCACTTGATTACTTACTGCATCTGTTCTATTGTTTTTGCTTGCAATCAGAGGAGTTATATGAAGGAATGAATAGGATAAATGAGTTCCTGACAGTTTTGAACATCCCAGAATATTTTCAGAACCCAGACATGTTATTATTGTCTAATGAATGCCTCAGGCTCATGCTTTATTCTTTTTCCTTCATTTACGTAGAGAGAGGAATTTTAAAAAAAAATCTTCCTGAAAATCACATCTATCTTTTTTTTTTGCTAAAAATTCAAATTTCAGTTGTTTTAATACCTTATTTTATAGGCTGATCTTGAATAGAAGAATGTATGATACCTGAAAATGAAGGCATTTTTCTAATCAATTTTAAAATGTTTAGGCTGATTTTGTCCTCTTATCTTAAGAGGATGTGACCTTCTACATCCCAGGTGGAAATAAGCCCTAAATACACAAGCCTTATATACACATAAAGTGGGTGAATCTTTCAGTCTTTGTAGAATTTCTCCTGAGCATACGAGTGATGAATCCATCTCCAAACTGCTAATCCATTTGTAAGCAACATCAAAGAACATATTCCCTCTTCTGGTTTCTCTCTAATCTCACTTAAGTTAAACAGTTACACTTGCAAGACTGAACCATTATGACTGCAAGAATCATGCACTTATACTAATGATCCAGCTCTGCATATGCGTTATACATTAAATCCCTATGCAGGCAAACATTATAGGGCTGTGGAATGATTGCTGGAGGTGACTTATTGATATGTCCACCTCTTAAGGGAAGGTGAACCTCCAGGGTGGAATGCAGTGGATATACACGAAATCTGTTCCATAATAATTCCCTAAGCAACATAACCTGCAACCTTAGATGCTAGCAACACCAGGGAAGCTTGGTATGCTGACTCTAAGAGAAACAACACAGAGGGTGGAGCGGAGTGGAGACACCGCGGCCAGGCTCTGTGATATCACCACAGGGATAGGGAACTGGAACTACTGGAACAAGAATGGAAGGTCCCTGCATTGAATCCACTGAAGCAAGGAGGTGAAATAACAGGGGTTCTGTCAATGCTATTGTCTTACTTCTGATTTATAACATAAGTGCCCAGTTCTGGAGTAGTGACACACTAAATCATGTCCTCTGGGTGAACTTTGCTCATGATAATACCAAAACACACCTCTATCCCAAAAGCTACCTGCCTCCGAGGTGTGACCACCCCTCACTGAGCATGGGGTCTGAATTTTCTCTAGCATATACCTTTAAAAGTAAAGTGAGGAGATTTTATACCAATCATAATAAAGGTATGTATGACTAGAGTCACTCAAGCTCCACCTAAAAACAATAAAATGTAAAAGGGCTTAAGAGAGGAGGAATGTCAGGGAAGACACCATTATAGACAAGTCGGGAGGACATCTCTGACTTCTGGGATCAGTTGACGGGCTGAACCTCTCTTCCCCCCCCACAGGGACACCTACTGGGTAAAATTCGAACCCTCAGCTATAGCGAGTGCTTCCCTGGGAAACTTAGAAATCTCTATAGAGTTTTTCCATAATTTAGTGTGCTTGTAGTCGACTGTATTATTATTTGTACGTGCTTTGAAGACAGTTTATTTATCACCGGCAATCCAAAAGAACCTGTACTCCTATTGCTTTAAATAAACTGTACTGTTCATTAATCTAGCCATGATAGTTCGTTGAACGTGACCAAACTCCTTAAGTCTGGCCATGATAGTTCATTGAACATGACTAAATTGAAAGTACAGTGCACTATTATTGCATCTGTAATCGTGATAGTTCAATATATTGAACGCAACCGGACTTATAGTGCTGAATTGGACATCACTCAGAATCTAAGCCTAGCCACCCCCAGCCCCTCTGATATCTGAGGACAAGCTGGAATGCAAGGGGGTTTATTTTCTGCCAAACTTATTTACGCTTTAATGCAACAAGGGCTCATGGGATAGATGTCACAACCGAGAATGCTGGGGAGCTCCAGTCGAAAGGCTGGGCTGTTTTTAGTGTATTTGCTTTTCTTAATTTCTTTGGGTTATTTTACAGCTGTCCTGAACAAGGTTTTATAGCATGAGAAAAAAAACTACATTTTTTTTTAATTGAGTTTAGGTTGTGGCACTTTAACTGTTTTCATCATAATTTCACTTTCAGTCACGTGCTGTGAAACTACTGAAATACTCTCACAATGTGGATGATCTTTAACCCAATCCCTCTATGCAGAATGCCAGACAGGATAATTGAGACTGATCCTATTGTACAGGAGTATGCCTTGCAGTTTCAGCTTTGTTTAAAGCTGGGGAAAAAAAGGAACAGACAATAAATAAATTAAAAAGAAAAGATACCATTGTCTTACCAAAGGGAAATTCTGGAAGATCAATAAAACCCTGCTTCCCACAATCAGGTGTACGGAAAGCAAGTGGTTGGGACATCAGGTGGGCTTTCAGTTTAGCAGCCTGCAAGCCCTCTTTCATTAGTTTCACAGTTTCCAAGGAGGTATCTGGGTCAAAATGGCAGTTGACTCCAATGATAGAAGCACCTAGGAGGAGGAAAATAAATAACGTCAAGTCACATCTCCCCAGGAAGTGGGAGGTGAAAGTTCTTAGCCACAGCACTCCATGAGCAGAGCAGTCCATCTGTACACCAGTGCTATGAACACAAAGTAGTTGGGTTGCGGTGATGAAAGAGGCACTCAGGATGACAACGAGATGGTTCCGAAGCAACAGCAAAAAAGGAACTTTTTATTGTCTCTTACAGCATACTTATATGTTACTAAAACAGGAGTGCATATCTGGCTTAGCTGGGATGTTTGCCAGTCCTCAGAACAGTTAAAGATAAAAACATTCCATACACATACTCATGACTGTCTTCAGCCACATCTTCCCAGGCCTACACAAGGCCATCCTCCAACCTGACCTTGTAAAACTAGTTCTTCAAAGGCTTGGCAAACATGCAGCACAACAAATTCTAACGGTCACTCTTGAAAACAAATGCCAGGTGTTCCGAGCTGCTCCCACATCTCCCCCTTTTTTGTTTAGGAACATCAGATTCACGAGGAAGGCAGCAAGGACTCTAGCTTCGAACCGACGCAATCCTCGTACTGCTCCTCAGGTGATTCTGATTGCTGCAAACACACAAATGATTAATAACCCTCCAATAGCAATATAAATTCGGATACACAGATTTAAACCTTCAAACCATGTTTTTGGATTTAATCATTTAACACTATTAGACAATTCTTCAAAAACATTTTGTTCTGCTAATTTTGTATATTTCCCATTTGATCTTGTAATATCTGTGCAAGACCTTAGATCTCTCCTGCAATATTAATAGCAAGTGCACCTTGTAAATGCGCCTTCACCTGATTCTAATCACATACACTTTCATTCTCTTGTAAAGGAGTTACACAGAGCCCTTGTTTTCGAAATTCCCAATCACAATGTAATTTCATTCTATTTTGTAATGCACTTTGTCTATCTCTATGTGATGGGTTAATCCTGGCTGGACACCAGGCACCCACCAAAGCTATCCTATCACTCCTCTCTCCTCAGCTGGACAGGGTGACAGGAAATGAGGTTTGCAGTCAGTTCATCACATGTTATCTCTGTTGCTTCATCCTCCTCAGAGGCAGCACTCATCACACTCATCCCTTCTCCAGCGTGGGATCTCTCTCACGGGAGACAGTCCTCCATGAACTGCTCCAGCATGGGTCCTTTCCGTGGTGTGCAGTCCTTCAGGAGCACACTGCTCCAGCGTGGGTCCCCCACGGGGTCATAGGTCCTGCTAGAAAACCCCCTCCGTGGGCTCCTCTCTCCACAGATCCGCAGGTCCTGCCAGGATCCTGCTCCAGCACGGGGTTCCCACAGGGTCACAGCCTCCTTCAGGCATCCACCTGCTCCGGCGTGGGGTCCTCCCTGGGCTGCAGGTGGATATCTGCTCCACCGTGGACCTCCATGGACTGCAGGGGGACAACCTGCCTCGCCATGGTCTTCACCACAGGCTGCAGGGGAATCTCTGCTCTGGTGCCTGGAGCATCTCCTCCCCCTCCTTCTTCACTGACCTTGGTGTCTGCAGGGTTGTTTCTCTTACATGTTCTCACTCTTCTCTTCAGCTGCTGTTTCTGTATGCCGTAACCCCTTTTCTCTTCCCCCGTCCAGCTTTTTTTTTTTTTTTTTATACACAGAGGCACTACCACTATCACTGATTGGCTCGGCTTTGGCCGGCGGCAGGTCCGTCTTAGAGCCGGCTGGCATTGGCTCCGTTGGACACAGGGGAAAACCTCCAGCAGCCCCCACAGAAGCCACCCCTGTAACCCCCCCACTATCAAAACCTTGCCACACAAACCCAATACATTCCAAGCCAAATTACGACTGCTTCTAAAGCGTCCAATCGTGCTAGTATTTGTTGATCAATTTGTACCTGGGTATTCATTTCAGGTGTAACATTTTCTAATACATTAGCTACTGTGTGAGCAGTCTGAACGGATTTCGCAAGTGCCGTGGTAGCAACGGCAGCAGTAGCTGCAATAATGATAGCTGATATTATAAAGGCAATTAGCCATCCTATAAATCATTTTGGGCAACTAATTGTCCGCTTTAAAAGCCTTGATAATTGACTTAATCCTGATTCCCCTTCCCACAATCTGGTCATATTTACAGGGATCCACAATTCAGCACGACGTCACATTGGCATGATTACTGTAAGATTTAGTTCAGATATATTCTTATGAGTAAAACAGCTAAAATACAAAGGTTGACTCAGATTAGTTTCAAAAGCATGGTTACTTAAAGCGATATCTACAGATTGAGCTGGTACAAAAACATAAGGATGTGAAGTACATATCATCACCAAATCTTTGTGATTCTGTGTCAGGTTCAAACTATACAAGGAATTGTTCTTTCGATAATCACCATGAGCTATTTGTCATTTTATAAATGGCATACCTGTCACCCATGACTTAATGAAAAAAGGTCCAGTATTATTATTATACTGAGCTTGTAATTCTGGCCGAGACAATCCTCCCTCGGACCATTTCAGGAAATAATAAGTATGTGTGTCATTGACACAGATCCATTCTTTCTTTTCTCCTAGTGGGCCAGGAGGTAGTAACCATACCCCTCCCGACCATTTTGTGTCATTACTAGAGACAGGAATCTCTGAATCCCACCATGTTACTGGCTTAAACAAGGGAGGGTCAGTAACATGGTGTGACCGTCTGACAAATTATAGTCAATGTCTCAAACATTCGTTAAAGAACTTTGGTGGAGAAAACGGCCTCTGTAAAAATGCTGGAGTTTTGTGAACAGGACAATGTGGCCAGAGGAGAGGGCCCCACAGAGGGTGGGACCGCACTTCTCCAAAGCCGCAATTCCTTATCTTAAGTGACCAGGAGAAGGAGCACAGCATATGCGCCTGGAGGAGGAGGCCCCACTGTGCTTCTATCTTAAGCAGTCATGCCAGCAGGGAAAAAGAGGCAACTCCGCAATGACCCCCCCCCCAAAGCTCTCCGACCGATTCCAGAGAACCCCCGGGAACTGTGCATGTCAAGACCATCAACTAACACACTATAAAAGAAGGGAGAACGAGTTCTCAGTGCGCGCCCTCCAGAACTGGATCTCTATGCTGGCTGGACCCACGCTGGACCCAGGACTGGTGAAACCCTTTCCTTCTCTCTTTCTTTCTTTCTCTCTTTCTCTCTCTCCCTCTTTTCCTTCTCTCTTTTCCACAGTCCCTACACCTCATCCTTTTAAACATAAACCATTGACCAAGTCTGAGACTAGGAGTGGATCTAGCTGCCCCTGGGCTCCTCTCTGAGAAGGAGTCCAGAAAGCAAGGGGGTCTGCTCTGAACCTCGTGACTCAACGGGAGGGCTCTCCTTCTGATACATTTCATGTTCCTTTTTCCATTTCTTTTTCTACACCTCCCTTCTCTTTTCAAACAGCGGCTTAACGACATGTTGCAAGGTTCATATTGATAAGTTCACTTGTACTTGGGCAAGGTTAGCTAGGTTGAATAAATGTTGATTGTTGTTTGAACTCCCCTGGTGTCGTTTCACCTTAATTCTGACAAAGGAAATCCACGAACCCGAGTCGCTCCAACTTTGGGACGCGACACATGGGCCCAGTAAAAATGTTGCCTGAGCCATGGTGACTATGTAAAGACAAAGGATCAGAATTCTTACAATACTGTTGCTGGCCACTATTGCCAGGTATTCTAAAAAAGGTGTTCTTTGGAGTAGGATACACGTTGCATCATCACGCTAGCTTGTTGCTGCATTCTCTTCAAATCTCCCCACGTGATAGCTTTTTTATTCTCGATGCGCCACTTCCTCCTCATTCATTTCTCCTCTTTCAAATTCAGAGTCTTCATCTGCGGGATTGGGTTGTTTGAGTGGTTTCGCCAGCTCATGATAGGGTTTGACGTGACGAGCAGGCAGCCACCTAGGTCCTGCTGGTAGAAGAACACATGCATACCCTCTTCCCCAAGTTATTAGTTCAATAGGACCAAGCCATGAGTTACTTACTAATGGATCTTGATATAATACTTTTGGTCATTCTGTAAACTTCCCGTGTTCACCAGAATAATGCTATTCCAAGGGTGTGACAGATTGTTGAGAATTCACATTTTAAAAATTTAAGGTATAAATTGCATTGTCTAATTGTTCCTGTGGGCTCATATTCCCCCTTTTTTGTTTTAACAGCATGTTTTTTAAGGTCGCATGGCTGCGTTCAATTATACCTTGTCCTTGTGGGTTATAGGGTAGCCCTGTGACATGAGCTATACCCCATTGTTGCAGAAACAATTGTGTGCTTTTAGCCATGTAACCAGGCCCGTTGTCTGTTTTTATCGTTTTAGGAACCCCAAGAATTGCAAAACAACAGGTCCAATGTTTTTTTAATATCTTTTACCTTCTCCCCTGTGTGTGCAGATGCACACAGCGCTCCAGAAAAGGTATCTACAGATACACGTACATACTTAAGACGGCCAAAAGAATTTACATGGGTAACATCTGTTTGCCATATTTCATTAGCTTGTAGGCCTCGAGGTGTGACACCACTGGGAAAACTGTGTGGTGTCAGTCGCTGACAATCAGGGCAAGAGCGAATAATGTCCTTGGCTTGAGATAAAGAAATCTTAAATTGTTTGTGCAAGCCAGCAGCATTTTGGTGAAAAAAGGAATGAGATGCTCTCGCATAATCAAATTGTAATACAGCTACTGTCAATAAATCTGCTATTGCATTACCTTTTGTCAAGGGTCCTGGTAAAGTGGTATGAGATCGAATGTGAACAATAAATAAGGGATGTTTTCAATGGGAAATCAAAGACTGAATTTGAAAAAGCAAATCAAAGAAATCTCTGTCATTAATTTCTTTCAGAAAGGCACCATTAATATGTTGGACAATATTAACATACTCAGAGTCGCATACTATATTTAAGGGCTCATGTGAAAACAAGGTGAGGGCATGCAAAACTGCCCAGAGTTCAATTTTCTGAGTAGATCCGTCATGTTTTGTTACTGAATGTTTCCACTCATTGTTGTCATGCCACGCTACAGCTGCTTTTCCTGTCTTTCCGGAGCCGTCTACAAAAACAGTTTTAGCATCATTAATAGGTTTCCGTTGAACAATTACATCTTCAGCTAGAGGTAAATATATTAAGTTATGTAAGAATTTATCGGGTGGATAGGAAAATGTAATTCTGCCTACAAAATCAGCCAATGCAATCTGAAACTGTTCGGAATTTTCTAAAAGGAATTGATAATTAGAGGTAGTGAGCGGCAAATGAATTATTTCTGGATCATAACCGGTAATACTTTGCACCCGAGTACGGCCTTTCATTATAAGAAGAGCATACAGTTCAGCTGGAGTAGTGATTGTTTTCTTTAGCATGTTGGGGAGAAAAATCCATTCCAAATAATATACTTTGTTTGTAATTTCTAGCTGTCCTATTAATCCAATTGGTTGATGCTCTGTCCTGAGTACAAAGAAACGGACAGGCAAAGAACTCCTTATGCGATCTGCTTTCATCTTTGAAATGTGTTCAGTAACTAATTTCAGCTCTTGCTCTGCAGCAGAGGTCAATGTTCGCTTCGAAGAGAGATCAGAATCACCCTTTAATAAATTAAAGAGATTTGACAGATGATGATTAGCTAATCCGAGCATAGGGCGAACCCAGTTAATAGCTCCTAACAGTTTTTGTGCATCGTTGAGGGTGCTGATTTGTACATTTAGTTTTAGTGTCAGGTTTAACATGTAAAACCCACCCTAGATATTTCCAGGGCGGCATGGACTGAATTTTTTCTTTTGCAATTTGCAATCCATGAGCTTGAAGTGCTATCAGTAATTGTTCTAAGGTTTGATCAATATATGTTTGTTCTTTAGCACTGATGAGAATATCATCCATATAGTGATAAATGATACTAGAAGGGAACTGTTGTCGAACAGGTGCCAGAACGGCAGCAACATACATTTGACAAATCGTAGGGCTATTCATCATTCCTTGTGGCAACACAGTCCACTGATATCTATCCATTGGCTGTGCATTATTTACAGAAGGCACAGAAAAAGCAAAATGTTCGCAATCTTCAGGATGGAGAAGGATAGTGAAAAAGCAATCTTTTAAATCAATTATAAAAAGGTTCCAATCTGCTGGTAAAAGGGTAGGATTTGGGATTCCTGGTTGTAAAGATCCCATTGGTTGCATTACTGCATTAATAGCTCTCAAATCATGCAATAGTCTCCATTTCCCTGATTTTTTAGGAATAACAAAAAATGGGGGTATTCCATGGGCTATTAGACCGAACAATGTGCCCTGTTTGAAGCTGTTCCTGGACTAGTTGTATGGCATGAGTTAACTTTTCCCCTTTTAATGGCCACTGATCAACCCAAACTGGTTTTTCTGTTAACCATTTCAGTTTGAGCAGGGGTTTAATGTCAGTGACCACTGCAATAAATTTGACTTTTCCGTGGTTAATGTCATGTCCCATTGCTGCAACAAGTCTCGTCCCCATAGATTCATGGGTGTTTGCATTACATAAGGTTGAATCCATGCCCCCTTTTTTTCAGGGCCAGTTACTGCTAACAAATGAATGCTCCGAAGTGGTACTTGCAACCCCCCTATTCCTGTGATGGTAGTATGTACTGGTTCTAAAGGCCAATCAGGTGGCCAAACATGTTGAGAAATAATCGAAACATCGGCACCTGTATCTACTAGTCCCGAAAAAGTTTTTCCCTGTATTTGAATTTCTAATGTGGGCTGTTTTGTAGTAATAGCTTTTGTCCAAAAGACATTTTCATTTGTGCTACCAAAGTTCCCTTCACCTCGGGGAACTTCTTTTGAATTTGAAACCCATTATGGAAATAAAAGAAGCTGAGCAACTTGTTGTCCTGGCTGCAGAACGTGATAGCCAAACAGGACGGTAATCATAATTTTTAATTCTCCTTGATAATCAGAATCAATAATGCCTGGTAGTACTAATATACCTTGTTTGGAAGTACTAGAGCGTCCTAATATTAAGCCAACCATGCCTTTTGGAAGGGGACCCCAAATTCCAGTATTAACTACTTTTATTTCATTTGGTGTATTTAATACTACTTCTGTGGTAACTGCCAAGTCCAACCCGGCACTTCCTGAGGTTGCTGAGCATAGGTCTGTGACTGTGTCGTTTGAGTTGGTTAACAACTGAGTTGTCTGCACCATATGAGGCAGGGCCCTGTAATTTTGAGGGGCACAAGACCGGACGCCCCTTCTCCTGTTTCCCGAGAACAGGCAACCATCTTTATTAAATTTTGAGCGGCATTGATTGCTCCAATGATAATCCTTTTGGCATCTAGGACAAAATTGAGTTGGCTTTTTGTCTCCTGGTTTTTGTCGTTTTTTGGGACAGTTTTTACTGATATGTCCCTCTTTTCCACAATTGAAACATTTCAGAGAAGTCTTTTGTAATTGAAGTTGTGATATCACAGCTGCTAATGCGGACGCACGGTGAATTTCCATGCCTATATTTTGACATACCTTTATATTTTCACCTATGTCAGTAGCCTTGCCTTTAATGGGCATTAGTGCCGCCTGACAATCGCTGTTAGCGTTTTCAAATGCCAATTGGAATAACAGTGCATTAGCAGCTTCAACATTATCAATTTGTCTTTGAATTGCATTCTGCAATTTGTCAATAAAGGATAGATAAGACTCTTGTGAACCCTGTCGAATTGTAGCAAAAGATCCTGCTCGGTTTCCTGTCTCAGGCACTTGCTTCCACGATCGAGTGGCAATCGGGGAAGCTTGTGTAAAAAGTCAATGATCTTGTATGACTTGATTTTGAGGGCTAGTAAATTGCCCTGTTCCCATTAACATATCAATACCAATAGGAACACCATTCCCTAGATTTTCCATTGCCTGCACAGTAGCTAATTCGTGGTATTCTAATTTCCAAACAGAGTACTGTGCTGAGGGAAGCACTGTTTTCATTAATGCAAACCAGTCCCAAGGTGTCATTATATAAGAATTCGAGATAGCATCTACAATTCCAACTGCAACCGTGCTCTGTAAACCATTTTCCTGTATGGACTTTCTTAATTCTTTAAAGACCTGATAAGGCAAGCCATCGTGAACAGGGTTTTGATTTTGGCAAAATATTACAGGGAAAGCGAAAGTAGTAAGATCTCCTTGTGACATAGCCTCTTCCCTGCACCGCTGTAAAGCAGGAGCCACAGGATTAGACAGGGGCATAGAGTCAGAGGGATTAGCAGGAGAAAGAGATACAGGCAGTGCAGCAAAGCCAGGTTCTGTTTTAAGTTCTGCAGACCCTGGAGAGGGAGTACCGGGCAGTTGGGGTGGGTGGGTGGGTGGGGCGGCGGCGGCACGGCGGCCGCGGAAGGCGGTGGTGGGGCGGCGGGACCTGTATGCGGTGGTGGGGGCCGGCAACCCCGCGGAGCCCATGCTGCCCACCCGCTGCCTGCCTGCCTGCCTGCTGGCAGGGTGTGTGCATTAACGGTGGTGGTACGGGCGGTGGTGGAGGTAATGGGGGATATAAATCTGGTTTTAGTTTGGGGTACACTGGAGCCGATGGAATAATATCATCAGAATCATGGTTATTATCACCATCAGCCTCAGGTTTTTGTTCCGCATCAGTCTCAGAAGCCTTTAACGGTTGTAAAGCGGCAAAAAGGAATTTCCACATTACAATAGCTGAATCGGGAATTGCAAGCCCTAGCTCCTTTCTTGTTTGAAAGTGCTCCCCCACTCTTTCCCAAAGCTTTATATCAAAGGTACCGTTCTGCGGAAACCAAGTACAATGTTCTTTTACCAAGAGCAATAACTGTTCTAGTTGCTTTTCAGTAAGCTTATATACTGCTGCACAAACTTTTTGTTGCAAAACCTTTAAGTATAAGCGATGCTCTTGTGATACAGCTTGTCCCGTCATGCTATTCTACACAACCCCGTAGCTTTTCCGTTCAACGGACGCTACTGTTCCTTATTTCTAAGGAATTGTGGCCACAATTACTCACCCATCAGGTTGCAGGTCGCCGGAAAGTTCCTCTGAGCCTTCTTCACACCCCTGGAGCCTCACATGGGGCACCAAAAATGCAGTGATGAAAAAGGCACTCGGGACGACAAGAAGATGGTTCCGAAGCAATGGCAAAAAGAACTTTTTTATTGTCTCTTACAGCATACTTATATGTTACTAAAACAGGAGCGCATATCTGGCTCGGCTGGGATGTTTGCCAGTCCTCAGAACAGTTAAAGATAAAAACATTCCATACACATACTCGTGACTGTCTTCAGCCACATCTTCCCAGGCACACACCAGGCAGTCCTTGGACCTGACCTTGTGAAACTAGTTCTTCAAAGACTTGGCAAACATGCAGCACAACAAATTCTAAGGGTCACTCTTGAAAACAAATGCCAGGTGTTCCGAGCTGCTCCCACAGTTGTCATTTGAAACTGAAGCTGAAACCCTCCAGGTTTTGTTTTTTTTTTTTACCTTGCTTCCTCAGGCAACTGAATAGTGGTTGGATTGAGACTCAGGGCATACTATTTGTTAAGGGATTTCAAGGCTCAGTGCAGGTTTTGGTTCTTTGAATGGTGCAGCCACTGCCCTGTTTACTTTAGGGTTTATCAGACAACCCAGGGCTAAGCTGTCTACACAGCTCCCTGTGAGTTGTCTCTGCAGAGAGACAGGGCCTCAAGGCAACCCAAGGCTGGGTCACTTTTGTAACCCCCATGAATCGCCTGTGTGCACTAGACATGGTGAAACTCATTTGTGACCTATGAGCCGGACAATCCACACAATCCACCCTGTGACCTGAGTCACAATTCAACCACATGCATGTCATCATTGACCGATGTATTGGTATAAGTTTTGTCTGTGTGTTTTAGTAGAGTTACGTATTCCTCAGATTCTGGGTGAGCCCTTACCTCAGAGATAGATTTTACAATCATTCTTTTTACACAACTAATGGCAATGCATACTACAATAATAGAAATTATAACAATCAGTGTTTGTAACAAGTTAACAATCCATCCAGAAAATACCCATCCTATCCTACCAAAAATATTTCCCAACCAGGTGTCCTTCATTTGGTCCTGCAGTTCATGAGTAACTTCGACTATCTTCTTCATCTTCTGGAGGTTTTCCTGAAGAGGTAGTGACACATTAGGAATTGTGACACAACATTCTTCTTGTTCATGGTTTGCTTTCAAGTATCCACACACCCCTTTTTCTTTGAGTAATATCACATCCAGTGCAAGTCGATTCTGAAGTGCAACTTTCAAGGCAGTTTGTACTTGTGTATTGAGCAATTCAAAATTGTCTTTAGTGAGGTCTGCCAAATCTTCCACTTGTGCAGTTAAATTGGACAGCAAAATTCTAGTTTTAAGGTGACCTATTCCTAGCCCAAAGAATCCTTCAGCCCATACCTCTAATTTCTGGGATACAGTCCAATCAGTGTTGTCTGTACTTCATTTGGTACGGGGATGCCACAGTCCTTGAGAGATAAATTTCTCAGAGAAATAAGGACATAATGATGGTGCTCCCAAAGTACACTGCAGACCAAGATTGTATAGGTCTTAACATATCTGTAATAGTCCCATCTGAGCATATCCACGTTAACTGACATGGAGCATATATAGGCAAGTTGTCACAATTACCCATGGTTCGAGGAATGCGACAGGAGGATTTCTCAGAATATTTTAAGTCTTTATAGCTTATGCTAGTATTACATCCCGTTGCTGGGGGATATGGCCTGGTGTAATTTTGACACAAGCAGGCAGCACTGATTAAATGCCGTAATGAAGGAATTAACCACAACCAACTATTTTCTAGATCCCCACCAGTGGTACAATTTATAATATTTGTACAATTCCACAGGGGTGGCTTTTTTTTTTTCACATTGGGTTGTGTTGAGAACCTTTGTCAAGACCGCCAGGGATAGCACTCCTTCCTGTCATCTTTTCTCTCCTCATGGGCTTGAGACCATAAACAATTAGCAGGTGGTCCTTCCATCACATTGAACCACATACATGAATTACCAGGTGTTGAAGGAAACTCAAAGCACCACTGGGTGTTTACTGGTTCCACATACCTCAGGACTAAGCGTTTTCCCCAATATGGCTCATCCCCATACTGTGTATCTGCCCAAGGGTGTTTGGAACATGGCTGTTGGGAGGATTGGGGCTGTTTGCCCCTACATCCTAAAGTCTTATTGTCCCAACAAAGTGGGGCATAGGAACAATTTAGGCTCCAAACGGAAGTTTGATTTAACATATTGTTAAATGGCCACTTCCATTCAAATTCACCCCAAATGATAGACTTATTTTGATTCCAGAGCCAATCTAAATTCTTACCTATATCCACGGGAAGAGCTGTTATGGGGATCCCCTGAGTGGGGGTATGTGGTAAAGGCAAACAGGTAGTCACATGAGAAAAGTTAAGCATGTGAGCAAAACCTTGTATCATCTTATAGATCATATTGTCTGGTTCAGTATGATTCACAATTGGGGAACCATCAACATGTTGCTCAAAAGCCCGAGGCTGTCTATTCCATATCCCAGATTGCTTACTTATGCATATGGTTATTATAGGACTGTGATGGGTTGACCCTGGCTGGTTGCCAGGTGCCCACCAAAGCCGTTCTATCACTCCCCATCCTCAGCTGGACAGGGGAGAGAAAATATAACAAAGAGCTTGTGGGTCGAGATAAGGACAGGAGAGATATCACTCATCACTTACCGTCACGGGCAAAACAGACTCAACTTGGGGAAATTAACTCACTTTATTACAAATCAACCAGAGTAGGGTAATGAGAAAAAAACCGAATCTCAGAACACCTTCCCTCCACCCCTCCCTTCTTCCCAGGCACAACTTCACTCCCGGCTTCTCTACCAACCCCCCCAGCGGCACAGGGGGACGGGGAATGGGGTTTACGGTCAGTTCATCACACGTTGTTTTCTGCCGCTTCATCCTCCTCAGGGGCAGGACTCATCACACTCTTCCCTGCTCCAGCGTGGGGTCCCACCCACGGGAGACAGTCCTCCACGAACTTCTCCAACGTGGGCCCTTCCCACGGGCTGCAGTTCTTCACGAACTGCTCCAGCATGGGTCCTTTCCACGGCGTGCAGTCCTTCAGGAGCACACTGCTCCAGCGTGGGTCCCCCACGGGGTCACAAGTCCTGCCAGAAAACCTGCTCCGTGGGCTCCTCTCTCCACAGATCCGCAGGTCCTGCCAGGAACCTGCTCCAGCGCAGGGTTCCCACGGGGTCACAGCCTTCTTCGGGCACCCACCTGCTCCGGCGTGGGGTCCTCCACGGGCTGCAGGTGGATATCTGCTCCACCGTGGACCTCCATGGACTGCAGGGGGACAACCTGCCTCACCATGGTCTTCACCACGGGCCGCAGGGGAATCTCTGCTCCGGCGCCTGGAGCATCTCCTCCCCCTCCTTCTTCACTGACCTTGGTGTCCGCAGAGTTGTTTCTCTTATATGTTCTCACTCCTCTCTCCGGCTGCCGAATCTGCCTGTCCCAACTTTTTTTTCTTCTTAAAAATGTTATCACAGAGGCGTTACCACTATCACTGATTGGCTCGGCTTTGGCCGGCGGCGGGTCCGTCTTAGAGCCGGCTGGTATTGGCTCTCTCTCTCAAACACAGGGGAAGCTTCCAGCAACTTCTTACAGAAGCCACCCCTGTAACCCCCCCCGCTACCAAAACCTTGCCAACAAAACCAATACAAGGACTAACAACAATTATTACAAAAAACCTTACAATTACAGCCATAGTATAGCGCTATTAAAACTTAGATTTACAAACAATTATCCCTACCAAAAACAAACATATGAAAATCAAAAGATAAAACTCCTGATCCACACTCCAGGTCTGTGTAGCTTGTCAATTCCTCTAAGGTACAGTTCACATCAGTTCGGATTGAGTTCTGTGAGGTCTCCACCCTGTGTCTTCCCAGTTGTCCCTTATCCTTCTTCAACTGGAACAGTCCTATAATTTAAAGAGAAGACAGCTGCTCGAATGTATACACGCTCGATGATAAATTGGTTAGAAATCTGGTATAATCCACCTGCTACTTATCCGATGTATGCGATTGGAGCTATCTTTTGCTTCCCATGCATACAGCCCCCTCGGGTTGGTCAGTATCAGGGATACAACTCCAAATTGAGGTAACTTGACCATTACAGGTTGGCCAGAATGCAATTGTGTGGGGAATTTGCCCGTTTCATGTGGTTCCTTGGAGATTAAATCTCCAGTAGGACAGAACGCCTTAACTTTTGCGTTTCCATTTTCACCCCATCTGTTATTAACAGTATATACTGCCTCAGACAATCTCAAGTCCCAGTTTGATGCATGGACCCTTGCAAATCTTTTGATTAGTCCATTAATTCGTTCCACAGTTCCATTTGCCTGAGGGTAATAAGGAGTATAGAAGATCCAGTCAATACCTCCCCCCCTTGCCCATTCCTGGACGATGGCTGCTGTGAAGTGTAAACCATTATCACTTTGGATAGTAGAAGGCATAGGTAAGGTACTAAACCACTCCTTTAGCACTCGAATGGTCCATTCTCCAGATGCTGCTGTGGTTGCAGTGGCTTGGGTCAAACCGAACACTACCTCTACTCCTACTAGGATATACCTATGTCGGTTAGATGTTCTAAGTGGCCCAATATAATCGATTTGCCAAGTCTGCCAGAGTGTCTTTCCTGCTCTGATATGGAATGGTGGGGCTTGGTTTGGATGATCCATTTTTAATCGTAAGTGGCACTGTGGACAGTGTGTTACTGTCCTTTCACAGTCAGCCACTGTGGCAGGCCACCCTCTTGCTTGACACTCCTTGTACAGATCAGCCTTTCCAGTGTGGCCACACCTTTCACGTAACCATTCTCTCAATCTTGCCCACTCCTGCACATCTGTACTTTCATCCATTTCTAATGTGTGTATGCGGGTGAGATAATCAACCTTGTTATTCCAGTGAGTAGCCTCAGTAAGGTTTTTATCATGTGCCTTTACCCATCCTACTTGCAATGTTCTTCCTTGTCCTACTTCTAATAGTTGCCTCCAGTCCTCTGTTCTCCACACTGGAACCCAGTTGACCTGCCAACCGTTGGCTTCCCAATGTCCTATCCATTCTGTTGCCCCTTTAAACACTACATAGGAATCAGTATATATAATTTGAGCCCCAAATTTCACAGCTAACAATACAGCTCATAGTTCCCCTATTTGGGCACTACCTTCTCCTTTTTCAATCTCAGTTCTTCCTGTCTTTATCTCCAGAGCCACTGCTGTATATTGCCAAGTCCGATTTTTTCGTACTGCAGAAGCATCTGTAAACCATACTCCTGTCAGGTCTGATTCAACTGTAAACGGGGGTGCTTCTAAAATAGGTGATGGCTTATTAGGTTTGATTAACATAGAAGGGTCTGCGTTAACATCCTTTTGCAATTTAGATATTTTTACTGGCCCTTCAGTAATAGTAACTAACTGACTGATACCTTCCAAGTAAGAGTACCATTTCTGGATGGTGGGTTTTTGGGCAATTCCCTCAGGGGGAGCAGTCCCTTTCCTGACTGATTCCAGAATAAGGAAAGGACCCCGAACAACCATATCCTGGCTTGTGCGAATCCATTCAGCCTTTTTTACTGCTCGTATTAGTGATAACATACCCTTTTCCCAATCAGTGTATCGTTGCTCTGTATCAGTGAATGAATGAGAAGAGAATTCCAAAGGTCTATCAGGGCCTTCTGGTCCCCGTTGATATAAGTTACAATGCAAACCATGTTCACTGAATCCCCACTCGATCTGTATAGGATCTGTCCGATGTATGGGACCTAAAGTCTGATATATGCGTAGTTCTTGAATCAGTAAATTCAAGGCCTCCTCATGCTGAGAGGTCCGCTGCCAATGGGCATTCTTCTTAATTAAATTATACAGAGGTCGAGAAATTATGGAAAATCCAGTGACATGTTTTCACCAGTAACCTAAAGTCCCAAGTATCTGTTGTAGTTCCTTCTTATTTTCTGGAGTTTTACCAGCCTCTATTTTTCCCAGGGTATCAGCTGGTACAGCTACGGCTCGTCCTGACCACCAAACACCTCGAAATTTAACCTTTTGACTTGGTCCCTGACATGTAGCGGAAGGGATTTCCAACCCCAATGAAGTCAGTGAGGCCCAAATCTGACTAGACACTTCTCTGACCGACTCTTGGTCATCCCCAGCAATTAAGATATCGTCAATATATTGGTACACACTTATCCCATCTGGGTCTTCTATTTCCTTCAATATTTTTGCCAGTGCAATATGGGCAATAGTGGGGGAATGTTTGTATCCTTGGGGAAGTCGGTTAAAGGTATATTGTATTCCTTCCCAAGTGAACGCAAATTGAGGTTTATCCTCCTCTTGAAGAGGAATCATAAAAAACATATCCTTAACGTCCAATGTGGCTATCCATGTGTGATGTTTTGCTTGGATTTGGATGACTAGGTCAGCAATGTTAGGAACAGCGGCTGTGAGTGGCATTGTATTACTATTAAGCCTCCTGTAGTCAACCGTCAGTCGCCATCTGCCGTCGGCTTTACGTACTGGCCATACTGGAGAATTATAGGGCGAGTCTACTCTAGTTATAATGCCACGATTCTCCAAGTCTTTGATTACCTCTCTGAGCCCTGCTTTAGCAGCAGCCGGTAAAGGATATTGAGTAACATTCGTTACTCTGGAAGGGGGTAACTTAATGGCTGTTTCCAGCACCCGAACTTCACACGGTGGGGCTCCAAAGCTCCACACTGTCCCATCAGGCAGTTTCCAGACTTTGTTTGCTAGGACATCAAATCCTAGTATATTATTTTGATACGGACCAATGACCACCTTTATCTTAGTCATTCGATTTTCCCCTGGAAGCCAAACACATATTTTACTAATTGGTCTGGTTTCAGGGACTCCAGTTACTCCTATTATATTTATTTTTTTCCAGGTAGGGGGTCAATCCTAAACCTTTAGGTGTTTTTTCAGTGATAACACTTATTTGAGCTCCAGTATTAATTAGAAAATTTACAGGTATTCGTCTGGGGCCAGTGGCTAAAATAATATATGGATCAATATGCTGGTTAGGCCATTCTAAGCTGGATATTATGTGAGTGGGTTGGCCTGAAATTCCCCCCACACTGCTTAGTTTTTTAGATCAATCAAATCCTTCCTTAAGCCTGAGTAAGGGTTGGCAGGAGCAGAGGGTTTACTCTCCTGCCTTTTGGCGATATCAGTACATTCCATAGCCTTGCTAATAGGCTGCTCCACCAGGTTTATCACTGTACGAATATTTTCTGTGGACTGCCCATGTAACACTGAGCGGGGTATTCCTAATGCTAATGCCTTTTTCCATAGTTCATTGTGCTGAGAGTCGAAACAAGACTAGATTTTTCGAGGGGGACGGGAGTTATTCTCCTCAAAAAATCGTGCCTGTCAGACTCGGCTCTGTGAATCTGAACCTTCCTCTAACCAGCCCATCTCTCTACCATAAATGACTATTTCCTGTAATAATTCCCCCCATGTTAAAACAGGCTGTTGTTGCTGGTTGGGGTTGCAAGTATTATGATCAATTGCCCGTATAATTTTTTCTTTTAGGTTTTGCACATAAATTTTCAAGACGTCAGGGAGACCTCTAATTAATGGTTTAAGGTGGACCAGATCAACCGGAGCAACAAGGGGAATACCCTGCTCCCCGTGCTTGTGCATAGCTTGTATACAGGCAGCCTTTTGCACTGATTCAGCCAGCCTAGATAATCCAGCCATTTTAATAGTCAGAGGTTCACCTCGTTCTCTAGAATCTAGTCCCCCTGCCCAATAGGCAACTCTGAGCGTCAAGGGTTGGTTCCCCACGGGACCCTGATCAAGGAGCACACCAGGACCCCAATATCCCCTAGCTTCCTCCTCACTCAGCAAGACTCGATCCCCTCCATTCAATGACACATGCCATAAATATTGTTTCACTTTCCCCCAGCTTGCGTGAAAATTTCTCTTGCATCTGTGCGAGCTCAGGTCCAGACCACAGGGTGCTTAGGGTTGTAGTTAAATTTCGATCGTTCCTGACCCTTGACTGTACCTCCATTTTGATGAGGGGTCGAATTTCAATATTACTTGCCCCATCAGATTCATCATCTGGGTCACCCCAGATATCCCTGTCCCAAGTGTCAGGATCGGCACACATAACTAGATTCCTGACTTGGGCGGGAGAGGGAGTTGGAGCACTTGATAACAACAATTTTAATTTTTCTAGTAATTTTCTGTTCTTCTCCCTTTCAGAATTTAATTCATCTTTCAAAAACACGTTTTCAACCTCCAATTGTCCATTATGAACACTCAAGGCCACAATTATCTTTCGTTCTGCCTCTAAAGCAGTTTTCGTTACTTCAACTTCAGTTTCTAATGCCCTGAATTTTGTAGCTTCAATGAGATCGGCGGCACCCATTATTTTTGCCGTCTTAGATTTCAGTGCCTCCTCCTGTGCACGTTAGACATGCTCCAAAAATAGTGCACAGGATACCTTTACCTTTCCCATTTTTCTTTTTCTTTTGTTCCTTCCTACACTGCTTTACCTATGCCACCACTTTCTCTTTACTTCTTCACAACTTCTTCGCCTTCTCCTTGTCTGCAGGAGAAGGTTTGCAACCATGTTTCTGCAATAGTTCCTCCATTGTATCCTGCCAACTATGCCAAATTAATGTGACGGAAAAGGACTTAACTGCAAGGTTCAAGCAAACGATTTATTTGAACTTCACTTACAGACTTAACACGCCACTATTGCAGGTTTTACAGATACAATGGAGGAATGCACTATTGCAATTTTTTTAGGCAAGAGTAGTACACTATTACAACCACAAGCAATTCATAGACAATTACAAGCACACACGCATTTACAAACTTAAAGCATAAACAATATTCACTTACCCCTCCAGGTAAGGGCTCTCAGTCCCAGGGAAACTAACTCAACTGGCGTCCCGATCAAGGGGGGGAAGGATTTCCTTCACAAGCCAACTGTATAGTTGGAGAAGTGACTCCCCCATTTCCAACCTGAATCTTAGAGTTTTTATCCCCTGACTTGTGGAATGGTGTGTATGACTATGAGTGGATTATGATGTATGCCTAAATGGATTAAGTATATCTGAGTGGAGTTTCCCCTTTTCTTTCCTTTGTTGGTCTGTGATTGTTTGAATACACAAGGTTGTCATTTGAAACTGAAGCTGAAACCCTCCAGGTTTTGGGTTTTTTTTTTTACCTTGCTTCCTCAGGCAACTGAATAGTGGTTGGATTGAGACTCAGGGCATACTATTTGTTAAGGGATTTCAAGGCTCAGTGCAGGTTTTGGTTCTTTGAATGGTGCAGCCACTGCCCTGTTTACTTTAAGGTTTATCAGACAACCCAGGGCTAAGCTGTCTACACAGCTCCCCGTGAGTCGTCTCTGCAGAGAGACAGGGCCTCAAGGCAATCCAAAGCTGGGTCACTTTTGTAACCCCCCATGAATCGCCTGTGTGCACTAGACATGGTGAAACTCATTTGTGAACTATGAGCCGGACAATCCACACATTATCATTATCATTATTAGTTTCTTCCTTTCTGTTCTATTAAACTGTTCTTATCTCAACCTGTGACGCTCTGACAAATTATAGCCAATGTCTCAAACATTCGTTAAAGAACTTTGGTGGAGAAGACAGCCTCTGTAAAAGCGCTGGAGTTGTGTGAACAGGAAAATGTGGCTGAAGGAGAGGGCAGTGGGACCGCGCTTCTCCAAAGCCACAATTCCTTATCTTAAGCAACCATGAGAAGAAGCACAGCATATGCGCCTGTAGGAGGGGGCCCCACGGAGGATGGGACTGTGCTTCTATCGTAAGCAGTCATGCCAGCAGGGAGAGAGACGCAACTCCCCAGTGACCCCCCAAGCCCACTGACCCATTCCAGAGAACCCCGGAACCATGAACTGCGCATGTCGAGACCACTGACTATAAAAGAAGGGAAGACGAGTTCTCGGCGTGCAACCTCCAGAACTGGATCTCTAGGCTGGCTGGACCAACACTGGACCCAGGACTGGTGAAACCCTTTTCTTCAATCTTTCTTTCTTTTTTTCTTTCTTTCTTTCTCTCTTTCTCTTTTTCTCCTCTCTTTTCCACAGTCCCTACACCTCATCCTTTTAAACATAAACCGTTGACCAAGTCTGAGACTAGGAGTGGATCTACACACCCCTGGGCTCCTCTTTGAGAAGGAGCCCAGAAAGCAAGGGGGTCTGCTCTGAACCTCGTGACACAACAGGAGGGCTCTCCTCCTGACACAGTTTCATGTTCCTTTTTCTGCTTCTTTTTCTACACCTCCCTTCTCTTTTCAAACAGCGGCTTAACGACATGTTGCAAGGTTCATATTGATAAGTTCACTTGTACTTGGGCAAGGTTAGCTAGGTTGAATAAATGTTGATTGTTGTTTGAACTCCCCTGGTGTTGTTTCACCTTAATTCTGACAAAGGAAATCCACTAACCTGAGTCTCTCTAACCTTAGGACGCAACCCACAAGTTTTACTTTTTTCCGGTTGTGTCCCCGATCCCACTGGGTTGGGGGGGGGGAGCGAGTGAACAGCTGCATGGTGCTTAGTTACCGGCTGGGGTTAATCCATGACAGTAATCATTATTAATGCACTGAATCCCTGCTCCTCTGGCCCCTGGAGCAGCAAACCTATGTTTGGCAGACAGCGTTGTGAAGTCAGTGGAATGACTGCTGTCCCTCATTTGTGCTCAGTCTTCTCTGTCCCAAAGATGTCACCACAGCTGTGTACCTAGTACTTTTCCAGCTTGGCACAAAGGATCATACACTATAAAGCAAGGGTATGTTGCATAGCCTAAGTCAAGCATGAGTGCTGTCCTCCTGCAAGAACCTTTGTTTAATTTTGTTGATCTCCAGTCTCCTGGCATGCAGGTCTTCTTTGGGATGGATGCTCTGGTGCCACAGCCTATTGGTGGTCAGTGCTGGGGAACAGGGCTGGCTCTTGGCTGTTTTCCTTTGGAAAACATATTCCTGCTAGTAATTCAGTTCAGTTGTCCCCCCCAGTTTTGTGAACAGGAGCGGTGGGTGAGGCCTCAGGCTGGCCCACGGTGTGGGTGTCTGTCAGAGATGGGGAGGTAGCCCTTAATGGCCATGGCCGTGGGGCTGCTGTCCTGTTTTCAGCTGGGATAGATTTAATTTTCTTTCTAGTAGCTGGTATAGTGTTGTGTTTTGGATTCAGTATGAGAAGAATGTTGATAACACACTGATGTTTTCAGTTGTTGCTAAGTAATGTTTATACTAAGTCAAGGATTTTTCAGCTTCTCATGCCCAGCCAGCAAGAAGGCTGGAGGGGCTCAAGAAGTCGGGAGGGGACACAGCCAGGACACCTGACCCAAACTGGCCAAAGGGATATTTCATACCATGTGATGTCATGTCTACTATATAAACTGGGGGGAGTGGGGCTGGGGGGATCACTGCTCGGGAACTAACTGGGCACCGGTCAGCCGGTGGTGAGCAATTGCATTGTGAATCACTTGTTTTGTATATTCCAATCCTTTTATTAGTATTGTCATTTTATTATTGTTGTTATTATCCTTATTAGTTTCTTCCTTTCTGTTCTACTAAACTGTTATCTCAACCCACAAGTTTTACCTTTTTTATTTTCCCAATTCCTTCCTCCATCCCACTCGGTGAGGGGGAGCGAGTGAGCGGCTGCATGATGCTTAGGACATACATCTTCCTTCGGCATTGAGAAATGAGGGGTTGGCAAGCAAGAGAAACAAAGACCCTGATGTCCTCAGATGATGCATGACCATGAAAGGACAAAAGGAGTAGGGGTATTCTTCCCCAAACAACCACCGAAGACCACCAGAGACCCCCACGCAGGTGTAGAAGACTCTGGGATGATTGCTCAAGAGAACAACATGTCATGCTTGCTCAACATAATGAATATGCAATAGTTAGGCAGAACATATGTATTAGATAGGCGTGGTGTTTTAACTATAGTGTATAAGTATGGACTGAAAACCTCAGTAGGTGTGCTCGATTTGTGGAAATCTTCCACCTTGCACCCTGCGCAGAATAAACCAATGTCTCCTCTCTAAACATAGTTTGTGTGTTTCGGGAGTTACTTTCTGATTAGGTAACAGTTTTGGTGACCCAGGTGGCACTTTAAGACCGGATTTCGATCAATGCTTGCTACTGCTGGACTCCAGCATGCACCGGAGGGTTTTTCCGGGGACTCCTCTTGCGATGCCCTGGTGGGTGGTAAGTGATCGATTGGAACCGGGGTAGAGACATTGCTATTTTGATATTATAAAGCGTATCTGTTTAAGGTACGGATTGGTGGATTAATTGCAGCTGCTGGTTGGAGGTATTTTATCTCTCCTGCATTAGTACGGTGATGACCGGAGCAGGTAGAGAGTTGGGTTGGGTTTGGTTTGGTGTACTTGTATTTTTGGTACTATTGGTTGTTTTAAATTGTTGTATTAGGTTATATTGGAGAATATTTACAAATGGGAAACTCAGCTTCCTCTGAGGAAGGGGGAATAATTAAAGCTTCCCCACTGGGTTGTATTTTGAAACATTGGAACAAGTTTGGTGGAGATCCCCTAACAAGGAAGAAATTAAAAGAATACTGTACTCAGTGGTGGCCAGTGTATAAATTAGATGAAGAAGAAAAATGGCCAGAAATGGGAACTTTGAATTTTAATACCATTTTACAGCTAATGTTGTTTTTCAGAAGGCAAGATAAGTGGGATGAAATCCCATATGTGGATATGTTCTTTGCTTTAAGAAATGATTATGAAACAAGAAAGAAATGCAAATTATGAGTATTTGATTCAAATGTGTTAATGAATGACAATATCTCAACTGATTGAGATTGCTTATAAGGTATATAATAACAGAGAAGATTTAGAAAAAAAAAAAAGAAAAACAAAAGGAGAAACTAAAAGATCAGAAGCAAAAGGCCACTATTTTAGCAGCAGCATTTACTCAAGCACAAACATCCTCCAGGGGAAGGGGTTTCCCGAGAGGGTGGGAGTGTGGAAGGGAATGGGGAGGAGGGGGAATATTGAGAACAGAACCCCTTTGGGGTTCAACCAATGTGCCATTTGTAAAGAAAGGGGACATTGGAAAAATGAATGTCTGAAGAAAAGACCGACTTGGTCTCCCCCTTCTGCCCCTATCCCTGAGGCCGATTTATTAATGATCGGTACAGAGGATTCTGATTGACAGGGACTGGGGACTGAGAAGTTTAATTCCCCAGCCGAGCCCCTGGTTCCAGTCAAGCTGTGGAATGAAATAATTGTTAAATTTTTGGTAGATACAGGGGCAACTTATTCTGTGTTAAATAGCTGTAAGGGACCTATGAGTAAGTTCTCTATGTTGGTGGTTGGTGCCACGGGAAAGCAAGAGGTTAGGCCCTTTCTCCAACCTATGATGTGTGAAATTGGAAATAAAACATTGACGCATTAATTTTTCTGTATGCCAGAATGTCCATTACCTCCTATGGGACGGGATTTACTAAATAAATTAGGAGCACAGATAACTTTTGAAAAAAACCAAAACAAAACAAAATTCAAGTGCATATTCCTCAGAGTAATGCCTGGGGAGCACAAGTTTATATGTTACAGGAATCAATGGGAATCAAGGACATGAAGAATGAACAAGTTGAAATCCACTCCGAAATTATGGATGCAATGGTCCCCTTTGTGTGGGCAACAGAGAGGCCTGGAAGAGCTAAATCAGCCGAACTGGTGAAAGTGGAATTAAAACAGGGAGCGAAACCGTTCTGGACCTAAAATAGGCCTTTTTCTGTATTCCTCTGGAAGAACAGAGTCAAAACCTGTTTGCCTTTGAATGGGAGAATCCTACAACGGAACGGAAGGTGCAGCTATGTTGGACAGTACTTCCCAAGGATTTAAGAATAGCCCCACCATTTTTGGTAATGTACTAGCAAAGGAATTGGAACAATGGCAAGGGCTGGCTGGATATCGAGTGTCTCAGAAAAAGGTGCAGATTGCACAGAAAAATGTGACCTGTCTTGGTTTTGAAATTTCTCAAGGAGAAAGAAAACTGGGGATTGAGAGTAGGGAAGTGATTTGTCAGATTGCCCCACCCAAACCAAAAGGAGAGTTAAGAGGATTTCTTGGAATGGCCAGGTAGTGTCGCCTTTGGATACCTAACTTTGGATTGATGGCTAAACCTTTGTATGAGGCTATTAAAGAACCAGGAGAAGTGTTGGAATGGACTCCAGA
The DNA here is from genome assembly GCF_900496995.4 of Aquila chrysaetos chrysaetos. NCBI lineage: Eukaryota > Metazoa > Chordata > Aves > Accipitriformes > Accipitridae > Aquila > Aquila chrysaetos. Next base: position 118,314 of record NW_024470324.1, on the reverse strand, counting down.
ATGTCAAAAAGGGTTTGATGATATAGAGGTTGCTCTTATGAGGGCCCCTGCACTAGGCCTCCCCAATTTGACAAAGCCTTTTGAGCTTTATGTGCATGACATGAAGCGATGGGAGTGATGTCAGATGCAGAAAATCCTGTGGTAGATTAAAAAGTCCTGTTTTAAATTAAGTTAGTTAGCCAAGATCATTCTGATCTTTTCTATTCTTCCTGTTTAATGGTGCCTCACCTGGAACACCAGTTCTGATCCTTTCTATTCTTCCTGACTGATAGTACGTCCCTCTTGGCAGGAAAATGAACCACTGACCTGATACAGAGCGACTTAGCGGTCAAAGTGAGGAGGGGATACCTCCTCAAACGACCACCGAAGACCACCTGAGACCCCCACGCATGCGGAGAAGGCATCTGATGTGTCATGGTTATGTAATGTATGCATATGCATTAGATAGTTTGAATATGTATTAGGTAGGAGTGGTTTAAAAAATTAGATGCAATTATTACTGTATAAAAGGGACACACCTGATGAATCTGGTGTGCTTGATTTGTGGAAAGTCCACCGAGCACCCTGCGCAGAATAAAACAATATCTCTCCTGAGTGCATGAGATTGGTCTATTACACACCGGGTAACAAATCCACTTTTAGGACAACAGGAGTGCTTGTGCAAACTTTAGGGGACTGGAAAAGACCGGTAGCTTACTTTTCGAAATGACTGGATAGCGTAAGCTCTGGATGGCTGGGATGCTTGAGGGCGGTAGCTGCAGCAGTGATGTTAATACAGGAGGCACGAAAGTTAACAATGGGACAGAGATTCACTATTTATATGCCACATGCAGTTATAGCTGTTTTGGAACAAAAAGGACATAATTGGCTGTCTTCAAGCAGGATGGTACAGTATCAAGCAATATTGCTTGAACAAGAGGATGTGGTAATGAAACACCAAAGAACTACAACATATTTATCCTGTTGCATAATTAGTAAAAACCTGCCTAAATTTACATTCATTGGTTAGTAGTCTCCATCTCATCTAATATTGGTCAGTTATATTTCAATTAGCCTTGCTTGCTATGTAAATTGGCATGCATGTTCCTTGCAATCATGGGGGAGGCAAGTCTTTCCAGTCTTGAATTGAGTCGGTGGTCCCGATCGCCCCCTGCTGCCTTTACCTTTCCCCTAGTTCATGTTTCTTTGGCAATCATCCTGCCTTTGGCCTTCTGGAGCAGGATGTTTCCTTTTATCAGTCTAGTTCCCTCTTCAAGGGCATAGTCGTTAGTAAGGTATGCATAGTTTATACAAAGTAATCAGGCTTGCATAGTGAAGCTATTGAGTAATGATCCTCCTTAAAGGACAATGTATCATGTTTAACCCTAAATTGAGCAGTACCACCACTGTTAGGCTGTAACTCAAACATATGACTACACCTTCACCACCTTCTATTACTTATTTGCCGGTGGTAATGTCTAATGCAACAGCCTTATATTACCATTTACTGTTTACCCTTTTTTGCTGAAGCATCTGTAAAACAAATGTTTTCTGTTGGTATACCCTCAGTGAGGGGTGGTGCATCCAGAATGAGTGAAGAAGGTTTAAAAGGTTGTTGTAATGCTAAAAGGTCTGTGTTTATAGACATCTGCAATTTGGAAACCTTAGTGTGTCCTTCAATTAATTGCATATTTTCTGCAACTCCTGTTAGGTAGGCATACCATTTTCTGACAGTGGGTTTTTGTGCAACTCCTTCTGGGGGAGCAGTCCCCTTTAGGGTTGCTTCTAGTAAATTAAATGGTCCTCTAGCTTGCACAGGTTGTTTAACTGCTTGGACTAAAGATAGAAGTCCCTTTTCCCATTCAGAATATCATTGTTCTGTTTCTTTAAATGCGGTTGAGCTAAACAATAAAGGTAGTTTTGGCCCATCGGGGCCAGTTTGGAACAGGTTACAGTAAGTAGCGTATTCAGGCGAAACCCCATTTGGCTATAATAGGGTCAGGGGGGAGTACTGGTCCCAGTGACTGATATGTTTTTAATTCTTCAGTTAGAGTTTTGACCACCTCTTTATGTTCTAGTTTCCACTCACAGGGTTTGCCTTTCCGCAAGAGTGAGTATAATGGTGGGAAATGATAGAAAATCCAGGCACATGCTTCCTCCAATATCCTAAAGTTCCCATTAATTGTTGTAACTCTTTCCTTGATTGGGGCATTTGCAGCTTTTCAATTTTTCTTAAGGTATCTGGAGGAATCGCTGCACTGCCTGCAGTCCACCAAGTACCTAAAAATTTTACCTCTCTGCCTGGTCCTTAACATTTCTCAGGTGGGATCTCAACTTCTGCTCTGTGTAGTGCCTGTCACACTACTGCTGCTGCTGCTTCCCCCACCTTCTCAGGGGAAGTTCCTCCAATCAGAATATCATCTATACTGAAACGGGAAACCAAAGGAACCTTAGTAGATATAGTAGATATATGCATGTAGATAAGAACTGTTTAATAATTATCTAGCTTATAATGAAGTTAAAGAAATTTCAATCGAGGTAGACGTGGCCCAAGAGGATGAGAAGTGGTGCTTAATGTTTGCATTGTTGGCCCAAGGGGATGAGAAGTGATGCTTAATGTTTGCATTGTTGAGGCTGGCTGGGGCAGGAGATAGTCCCTGATAAGAAGCAGCAGTCCACCCCAAAAAACAGCCAAGACCGGCCTTGTGACTTTTGGAACTAATATTAATATGAAGCGGGGATAGATCATGCCTATGTATAGGCATATTGCAAAACTCTATGTATATGTAACACTTGACTGTATAAATTTGAAGCGAACTGCCGCGTCAGGTGCGCACGACTTTGGTGGGACTACCCCCCGTGCTGCCCAGCGCTGAATAAACATACCTACTTTACAATCTCACTGATTGTGGAGTCTGTTTCCGCACATCAATATATTGGTACAGTTTCACATCTTGGGGGAGTGAGACTGTCTGTAAAAGTTCAGCAAGCCCAGCATGAGCAATTGTGGGTGAATGTTTATACCCCTGTGGGACTCTGTTAAAGGGATATTGTATTCCCTCCCAAGTAAAAGCAAACTTTTCTTTATCCTCCTCCTTCAAGGGAACCATAAAGAACATAGCTTTTACACCTAGGGCCACCATCCATGGGTGTGCAGCTGCTTGCAAAGTAGCTAAGTTTGCAATGTTTGGTACAGCAGCTGTTAATAGGGCTGGATTAGCATTCAGGTCCTGATAGTCAATTGTTAAATGCCACTTCCCGTCTGGTTTCCCAACTGGCCAGACAAGTGAGTTATATGGGGAGTGGGTTCTGGAGATCATTTGTCGTTTCTCCAAATGAGCTATGACTTCAGAAATTCCATTTCGTGACGCAGCAGAAATTGGATATTGCAGTACATTAGTAATTTTTGAATCAGGGAGTGCAGGGGCTGCGCGAAGTACACACACTGTTGCCTCCCGATTTCTACTGGGGTTGGGATTGATGTTTGAGCTGAAGGACCACACACTGCCATTCGGCAGGTGCCAGGTTCATCCATTTAAAACATCAAACCCTAAAATATTTTCATGGTGATCTTTAATTGCAAAGCAAGTAGTCGCCATGCGCTTCTTGAACACTTGCTCCGTTCACACCGGTAATTTTAACTCTTTGCTGTCCGGATTGCATGCCCAGCTTCTTGGCATGTTGTGTTAGTATTGGAATTTGTGCTCCCTTATCTATTAAAACTTCACCAATTGTCCTTGAGGACGAATTGGAATTAAAATGTATGGGCCATCATCACTTATTCACTGATAAGCCTCCACTTTCTGGACTGGCAGGCCCATTTGCCTTCGGGACTTCTGACTTCACGCCCTGCAATTCCTCCCTAAGGGGGAGGAAGGGATTGTCTCCCTTTCTAGGGACTGGCACCAGAGGAGTTGAAATAACCTCCTTCCTTTCACCATTATCTCGTTTCTGGAATACTTCAATCAGACTCAAGATAATCATACCAGCAGGCTGACCTTGAATCCCCGCTCTGGGAATGCCTAGGGCTAATGCATTTCTCCATAATTCATCCCTCTGTTCTTGAGATTCTGTTTGCAGGTTTTTAAATTTGTTTACCTTTGATCTAGTTTCTGTTCCCTGTTTCACAGGTCTTACTTTGTGATCTCCTCCCCAGAGCTTCAGGTTTTGTTTTTCAGCTGGTGCATTGTCCCAGCCCATTTCACAGCTGTAGTTAACAATGATGTGCATTAATTCTGCCCATGTAGGGAGTTGCTTGCAGGCATTTTGAGGGTTATCCTCTAGTATCTTGCAGATAACTCCCTTCTCTTTTCCATCTTTTGTGCAGCCCCTTTTAGGTGCTCTTCAACGGCTTGGCTTCCCAATTATGCCAATTGTCACGAGCCCATTCTTATGGGAAGTTGGGACTCCGAGTCACTCCATGCCTCCATAAATAATCAGTGATATTACTTGCCATCCTGCTGAATATGGCAATTTGTGGTGGTGTGAGAAGCAGAAAAGGCCTTGACTCTGTGTAAGCACTGCTCAGCAGTAATGAAAACATTTCAGCATTATCAACACTGTTTCCAGCACAAATCCAAAACATAGCCCCATACAAGCTACTATGAAGAAAACTAACTCTATCCCAGCCAAAACCAGCACATTCTCCACCACTTATTCCATGCCATTTATGTCCTGCTCAGGTCTCACACTATGCAATACATCCTCATTAACCACCCCCCCCCCTTCCCATCCTTTGATATAATACACAGATATTGACGTGCGGAAACGGACTCCACAATCAGTGAGATTGAAAAGTAGGTACATTTATTCAGCGCTGGGCAGCACGGGGGGTAGTCCCACCAAAGTCGTGCGCGCCCGACTCGGCAGTTCGTTTCAAGTTTATACAGTCAAGTGTTACATATTCACAATACGCCTATACATATGCATGACCTGTCCCGCTTCATATTAAAATTAGCTCCGAGAGGTCATTTCCATAGTCTCCTCTCAACTGCGCTTGCGCAGTGCCTCTTTATGGTGGTCGTCTGGTGGTCGCAGAGATGAAGATAGATGACTCCTCTTCGTCACCGCTAGTAACCTTTTTTCTTGCGCAGGCTCAGTGATTTCTTGGTATTCACCCAAGCCGCAAGACCAGTCTTAGCTGGCTCTTGGGGCCTGCTCCTGCTTCTTATCAGGAACTGTCTCTACCTTATTGGCTGGTTCTTAGGACCAGCTCTTCTTATCAAGAACTGTCTCTATATGTCAGCTAATTTCAACAATGTAAGCGCTAAACATCATTTTTCATCCCCCTTTATTATGTCTACTGAGATTCTTTTGACTCCCCTTGTCTCAATATCATTCCCCTAGTCTATGGACCACCCCTGTAAAACATCTGTAAAATGTCCAAAAATGTCCACAAAAATGTCCAGTGAGTTTGTTACAATACAAAAAATCAGTTTTGTACTTCCAAGTTAAAATTGTAACTACAGGGAATTGTGTTAGGTACAATGAATCATGATAGGTATAACCATAGAAACCTCATATATTTTCTATCGAATTTTGTGTTTAAGAACTAACATGATTGAAACAATAGACAAAAGTGTAGCCAGTGGACTAGCTAATAGAGGTAATTACAAGAGTGTAGTCAAGTGATTAACTAGTATTTACTCATAAGTTTTGCAGTTCTTTGCTCTTTTGACTAGATGTTCCTGTACGCTAGATGAGAACAATGTTGAAATTGATCACATGTGACTGAAATTGCATTAAGCTTCAAGATCAAAGAACAAGGACAAGAACAAGGACTTCAAGGACAGCCAACAGAATCTCAAATGGGTCGGTGGTCGTAAAAGCAGCCCTTCGACTCAAATGAATTTGTCATTGCGCATGATCGGATGTAGGCAGTACTATGATAATCACTAATAATAATAATTTTTATGCATATGTATATAAATCTGATTAATATGTAATTATTACTCCATATAACCTGTTTGTGCTGAAGCTGTGGCATGCACGCTAGGTGGAACTATCCCCCGTGCATCCAGCGCTGCGATAAACGAAGTGCCTGCTTCTTAACGTCACATTGGTGTTAAGGAGTTTTATTCCGGATTCCGGTAACAGTTTTGGCACCCCAAAGGGGACCTTGCGAGTGAGACTGGACGAGATCGAGTGTTGATCGAACTCCGGCTGCCACCGAGGAATTCTCAGGGATAACCATCACCTTCGACTCACAAAGCTCCTCGCAATGTTCCCTGGAAAAAGGGTAAGGCACTTCTTTGGAATTTGGATAGCCTGCCTGTAAGGCGCAGCGAAAGCTTTGCAGGTGTAGTGGTTTAACCCCAGCCAGCAACTAGGCACCATGCAGCAGCTCGCTCACTCCCCCCCCACCCAGTGGGATGGGGGAGAGAATAGGGAAAAAGAAGCAAAACCCACGGGTTGAGATAAGAACGGTTTAATACAACAGAAAAGAAGAAACTAATAATGATAACACTAATAAAATGACAACAGCAATAATGAAAGGATTGGAATGTACAAATGATGCGCAGTGCAATTGCTCACCACCCGCCGACCGGCACCCAGCTAGTCCCCCAGCGGCGATTCCCCGCCCCCACTTCCCAGTTCCTATACTAGATGGGACGTCCCATGGTATGGAATACCCCGTTGGCCAGTTTGGGTCAGGTGCCCTGGCTGTGTCCTGTGCCAACTTCTTGTGCCCCTCCAGCTTTCTCGCTGGCTGGGCATGAGAAGCTGAAAAATCCTTGACTTTAGACTAAACACTACTTAGCAGCAACTGAAAACATCAGTGTTATCAACATTCTTCTCATACTGAACTCAAAACATAGCACCATACTAGCTACTAGGAAGACAATTAACTCTATCCCAGCTGAAACCAGGACAGCAGGGTTGGGGCTTTGAGGGTACCTGTTTGCATTGGAAGCTGTATTGGGTCTGGCTGAGATGGAGTTAATTCTCCCCATAGCAGCCCTCATAGTGCTGTGCTATGCATCAGTAGCTAGAAAGGTGTTGATAACACACCAGGGTTTTGGCTACTGCTGAGCAGTGCTGGCACAGCATCAAGGCTGTCTCTCCAACATTTTTGCCCCCCTCACTGGCAGGCTGGGGCTGGGCAAGATCTCGGGAGGGGACATAACCAGGACAGCTGACCTAAACTAAACAAACAGATATTCCACACCATATGACATCAGCTCAGCTATAAAAGCTAAGTAAAGGGAGACGGAAGGGAGGGGCATTTTCATCTTCCAGAGCAACCAGTACACTTACTGAAGCCCTGCTTCCCAGGAAGTGGCCAGACATTGCCTGCTGATGGGAAGTAGAGAATAACATCATTTGTCTTCCTTTGCTTTCGCGCGCGACCTTTGCTTTCACTTTATTAAACTGTCCTTATCTTGACCCATGAGCCTTTTGTTATATTTTCTCTCCCCTGTCCAGTTGAGGAGGGGGAGTGATAGAGCGGCTTTGGTGGGCACCTGGCGCCCAGCCAGGGTCAACCTACCACAGTCCTTTTTGGCACCCAACGTGGGGCACAACAACAGCAGTTTTGCATTAAGCATGCTATAGCTAGTTATTAAGTGGCAAGCTCCTGTGCAGGTCACGGAGTTTGTTGGCTTGATACCGAAAAGCTGGTTGAAGAAACTCTCTAAGACTCATTTTGGAGTTTTAGAAAGCAAGCATTCTTTATTGCAGCGCTGGATGCACGGGGGATAGTTCCACCTAGCGTGCATGCCACAACTTCAGCACTAACAGGTTATATAGAATAACTAATTGCATATTAATCAGATTAGTATACATATACATATAAATGATTGCAACCGATTATCTTAGTACTGCCTACATCCGATCATGCGCAATGAAGGATCCATCTGAGTCGAAGGGCTGCTTTTGCGACCACCGACCCATTTGAAGTTCTTCTTGGCTGTCCTTGAAGTCTTTCTTCTTGTCCTTGTTCTTTGACCTTGAAGCTTAAGGCAGTTTCAATCACATGTGGTCCGTTTCGACATTGTTCTCATCTAGCGTACAGGAACATCTAGTCATAAGAGCAAAGAACTGCAAAACTTAGGAGTAACTACCTCTACTAGTTAATTGCTTGGCTATACTTTTTTCTATTGTTTCAATCATAGTGTTAGTATAAGATTTCTAATAATTATTTACTAAATCTCACTTTTACAGTCACCTAGCAGCAAACCAGTTTGCACGGCTGGTACAAAATATTAAAAACCATCAAAATATTTAGACATACCATACAGAATGTATGGAAATATGCTATCAGGCTGCTTGCTTATCTCTATTTTGCTGAGTTTGGGAACATGGTAATGCAAATAATGGCTATGTGCTTTGCCCTGGCACTGATGGCTTTACTGTGCTGGGGGAGCTATCTTGTGGAGGAGATGAGGGAATACATCTCCCTCTCCCTACCAGGCATTGATGTGGATGGTTTTATTATGCAGGCTCCTGAGGTCCTTGTTCACCCTTATGTGAGCTGTTCAATACTACTAATTAATACTGGTGGCATATTATGGGTTTTGTGGAATCTGGTCTTGTCCTGGTATAAGAGAAGACAAGTTTTGGGTGAGGCAATACTGAAATGTGCCCTCAAGTGACCGGTCCCTGGGTGGCAGGGTATATGGAAAGATTTGGGCAGATTCCTAGGACCGTTATTACCTCCCATAATCTGGGACTTTACACCCGAACAGGCAAGCAACCCTGGCAAACTGATGTGCCACCTGATAGAAGGGTGCCTTGACTATCCCAATAAAAACCAGCAGCTTCTCGCACTGTACTGGGGCCTTGCATATGCCTACCGAGCCATAGTTCAACACTCTCAGAGGACTACAGTTGAGGCAGGCACCCAAACAACAACAACTACAGTAATTGCCCAGTAAGAAAAAGAAACAGTGGACAAGGAGATCAATGGGTCCATATTATTGATTAGTAAGGGAAGAAGAAGAGGAAAGGTTTGATCTAGAAGCCGGTCCTTCGACAAAGAAATTGGAGGAAGGAGTGAGAGAACTTAGACAGGAAGCAGAAACTACCCAGTCCCTGAATACATCAGAACTTCGAGACATGCGGAAAGATTACAGCCGCCAGCCAGGTGAGCGGATTGCTACCTGGCTGCTCCGATGCTGGGATAATGGGGCCAACAGTCAGCAACTGGAAGGCAAGGAAGCCCAACAGCTGGGATCCCTCGCTAGAAACCAGGGAATTGAAAGAGGAATTGGAAAAGAGGCAGCAATTTGCAGTCTCTGGAGCCGGCTCCTCTCAAGTGTGAGGGCAAGATATCCATTCAAGGAAGATCTTGTGAATTCCTCAGAAAAGCGGACTAGCGCAGATGAAGGCATCCAGTACCTGAGAGAGTTAGCAGTGGTGGAAGTCATCTACAGTGATCTAGATGATGAGGAAGTCTCAAAAGATCCAGAGGATGTCCTGTGCACACGGGCCATGTGGAGAAAGGTGATTCAAGGTGCCCCAGCATCATATTCTAACAGCTTGGCAGCAATGTATTGCCCAGATATGGAAACACCAACTGTGGAGAAAGTGTCGTCTTGGCTCCAAAACTTTGAAGAAAATCTCTGTGTCTCCTCATCCCTACAGGACAGTGCCTTGGCTGTTAGGGATGCTCCAAGAAATCAGTCCTCTCTTGCCCCGGTCAGAGGGAAAGTGAGCCCAAGACGTATGCCGCGTGGTGCACTCTGGTTCTTCCTGTGTGACCAAGGGGAGGACATGAGGAAGTGGGATGGTGAACCCACCTTTAAGCTGGAAGCCTGTGTATGTGAACTGAGAGGGAAGACAGCTGTTAAGAAGGGGTCACCCGAGAAGAAGGCTGTCAGTGTAGTTGCTGTAGAGGCCCAAGAAAGCAATCAGCGATCCTCCAGGCATAGAAGAACTGAAACCACCTCCCTTGATTCTGGTGAGGGGACTTCTGGTCTGGCACCACAAGGGTCAGACAGTGAATACTCTGATGAGGAACAGCAATAGAGGGTCCCTGCCTTCGGCCAGGAGGACGAAAGGGATGACCGGATATACTGGACTGTGTGGATTCGATGTCCTGGCACATCAGACCCACAGAAGTATAAGGCTTTGGTAGACACTGGTGCACAGTGTACGCTGGTGCCATCAGGGTACAGGGGCACAGAACCCATCTGGATCTCTGGAGTGACAGGGGGATGCCAAGAATTGACTGTATTGGAGGCTGAAGTGAGCTTGACAGGGGACAAGTGGGAAAAGCACCCCATGTTGACCGGCCCAGAGGCCCCTTGTATCCTTGGCATAGACTACCTCAGGAGAGGGTACTTCAAGGATCCAAAGGGGGTACCGATGGGCTTTTGGTTTAGCCACCATGAACACAGAGAAGATCAAACAGCTATCTACCCTGCCTGGCCTCTCGGAAGATCCCTTCATTGTGGGATTGCTGCAAGCTGAAGAACAGCAGGTGCCAATCGCTACCAGGACGGTGCACCGGCGGCAATATCAGACAAACCGAGACTCCCTGGCTCCCATCCATGAGCTGATTCATCAACTGGAGAGCCAAGGAGTCATCAGCAAGACTCATTCACCTTTTAATAGTCCCATATGGCCAGTGCAAAAGTCTGATGGAGGGTGGAGGTTAACAGCAGATTATCGCGGCCTGAACGAAGTGACACCGCCACTGAGTGCTGCTGTACCAGACATGTTAGAGCTCCAGTATGAACTGGCATCAAAGGCAGCCACGTGGTATGCTACAATTGATATTGCCAATGCATCTTTCTCCATTCCTTTGGCAGCAGAGTGCAGGCCACAGTTTGCTTTCACGTGGAGAGGTGTCCAATACACCTGGAATCGACTGCCCCAGGGGTGGAAGCACAGCCCTACCATTTGTCACGGACTAATCCAAACAGCACTGGAACAGGGCGATGCCCCTGAACATCTACAATACATAGATGACATCATCGTGTGGGGCAACGAGGCAGAAGAAGTGTTTGAGAAGGGAAAAAGAGTAATTCAGATTCTTCTGAAAGCTGGTTTCGCCATAGAGAAAAGCAAGGTCAAGGGACCTGCACAGGAGATTCAGTTCTTGGGAATAAAATGGCAGGATGGACGCCGTCATGTGCCTATGGATGTGGTCAACAAGATAGCAACTATGTCTCCACCAGCTAACAAGAAAGAAACACAAGCTTTCCTAGGCCTTGTGGGGTTCTGGAGAATGCATATTCCAGGTTATAGTCAGCTTGTGATCCCTCTCTATTGAGTAACCCAAAAAAAGAACTATTTTGAATGGGGCCCTGAGCAACAACAAGCCTTTGAGCATATCAGACAGGAAATAGCTCGTGCAGTAGCTCTTGGGCCTGTCGGGACAGGACCAGATGTGCAAAATGTACTTTACACTGCAGCTGGGGAGCATGGTCTCACCTGGAGCCTCTGGCAGAAAACAGCAGGAGAAACCCGAGGTCAACCATTAGGGTTTTGGAGCCGGGAGTACCGAGGATCAGAAGCCCACTACACCCCGACTGAAAAAGAGATACTGGCAGCATATGAGGGGGTTCGAGCTGCTTCAGAAGTTGTTGGTACAGAAGCATATCTCCTCTTGGCACCACGATTGCCCGTGCTACACTGGATGTTCAAAGGAAACATCCCCTCTATGCATCATGCAAACAGCGGTACATGGAGTAAGTGGATAGCGTTGATCACGCAACGAGCTCGACTGGGGAAATCCAACCACCCGGGAAACCTGGAGGAGATCATGGACTGGCCAGAAGGCAGAGATTTTGGAGCATCGCCTGAGGAGGTGGCTCGTGCCCAATAGGCACCACCATATAATGAGTTATCAGAAGACGAAAGGCGTTATGCTTTGTTTACTGATGGATCCTGTCATGTGGTAGGGAACCATCGAAAGTGGGAAGCTGCTGTGTGGAGTCCCACACGACAAGTCATTGAGGCCACTGAAGGAGAAGGCGAGTCAAGTCAGTTTGCAGAAGTGAAAGCCATCCAACTAGCCCTAGACATTGCTGAACGAGAAAAGTGGCCGGTACTCTACCTCTATACCGACTCCTGGATGGTGGCTAATGCCCTATGGGAGTGGCTACAGCAGTGGAAGAAGACCAATTGGCAACGCAGGGGTAAACCCATCGGGGCTGCTGCATTGTGGCAGGACATTGCTGCCCGTGTAGAACACATGGCTCTAAAGGTATGTCATGTAGATGCTCACATGCCCAAAAGCCACACCACTGAAGAACATCGAAATAATGAATAGGTAGACAAGGCTGCCAAAATAGAAGTAGCTCAGGTGGACCTGGACTGGGAGCACAAGAGTGAGCTATTTGTAGCTCGATGGGCCCATGAGACATCGGGACATCTAGGGAGAGATGCAACATATAGATGGACTCGTGTTCAAGGGGTGGACCTGACCATGGAGGCCATCACACAGGTCACTCATGAATGTGAAACATGTGCTGCAATCAAGCAAGCCACCAGAGGGCGGTGGATGGGTTTTCAATATGGCGAGGCCTGGCAAATTGACTACATTGGACCACTGCCAAGGCAAGCGCTACATACTCACGATGGTGGAAGCAACTACTGGTTGGCTAGAAACATATCCTGTAAACCATGCCACTGCCCGAAACACCATCTTAGGCCTCAAAAGGCAAATTTTATGGCGACATGGTACCCCAGAAAGAATTGAATCAGACAATGGGACTCATTTCCGAAATAACCTCATAAGCTCCTGGGCAAAGAAACACGGCATTGAGTGGGTGTACCACATACCCTATCACCCGCAAGCATCTGGAAAAATTGAGAGATATAATGGACTGTTGAAGACTATGTTGAGAGAGCTGGGCAATGGGGCATTGAAGCACTGGGATACAAATTTAGCAGAAGCCACTTGGCTAGTTAACACCAGAGGATCTGCTAACCGTCCTGGTCCTGCCCAAACAAAACCCCTACATACTGTGGGAGGAGATAAGGTCCCCGTAGTGCACATGGGGAAGTGGCTGGGGAAGGCAGTGTGGATTGCTCCTCCCATGGGAAAAGGCAAACCTCTTTGCGGGATTGTCTTTGCTCAGGGACCTGGGTGTACTTGGTGGGTAATGCGGAAGGATGGGGAGACCCAGTGTGTGCCTCAAGGACATTTAACCTTGGGGGAAAAATAATTTGTGATGTGAGTTGTATGTTGTAGGAAATAATGTAGCATGAATGACCTGAACTGCAGAGGAGTGAACTTCGCAAGGAACCAGACAAGCGCAACAGTGACCCAAACCAAGCCGGTGTTGGTGCCCAACAATAGAACATACTGCTTCTCCTGCCCTGACCACTCATCTTGACGGATGGGGCGCAAGTCAAAACCTGTGCGTGAACATCTGGAGGAGTGGAAGAAGCCCATGGAATATCTATCTGTTAGAGGACAGGGGACAGTAGTTAATAAGAATGTATAAATCTGTATGTTGGGTATAAAAGTGGTTTAAGTATGTAGTTTCAGTTGTAAGTGTTCGTAAGAAGGGATTTCAGTAATGAGAATTGAACACAATGGCGTGGTTAGAAGATATATGTGTATTAAATTATGTGGGACCTGATCATGATGGAAATGGTATGGAATAAGGGGTGGAGATTGTATTGGGTCTGGCTGAGATGGAGTTAATTCTCCCCATAGCAGCCGTCATAGTGCTGTGCTATGCATCAGTAGCTAGAAAGGTGTTGATAACACACCAGTGTTTTGGCTACTGCTGAGCAGTGCTCACACAGCATCAAGGCTGTCTCTCCAACATTTTTGCCCCCCTCACTGGCAGGCTGGGGCTGGGCAAGATCTCGGGAGGGGACATAGCCAGGACAGCTGACCTAAACTAAACAAACAGATATTCCACACCATATGATGTCAGCTCAGCTATAAAAGCTAAGTAAAGGGAGACGGAAGGGAGGGGCATTTTCATCTTCCAGAGCAACCAGTACACTTACTGAAGCCCTGCTTCCCAGGAAGTGGCCAGACATTGCCTGCTGATGGGAAGTAGAGAATAACATCATTTGTCTTCCTTTGCTTTCGCGCGCGACCTTTGCTTTCACTTTATTAAACTGTCCTTATCTTGACCCATGAGCCTTTTGTTATATTTTCTCTCCCCTGTCCAGTTGAGGAGGGGGAGTGATAGAGCAGCTTTGGTGGGCACCTGGCACCCAGCCAGGGTCAACCCACCACAGAAGCCTAGGCATCTGCCTGTAAATCATAAGCGAAAGCTATTGCTGCGTTGGACTTTGTGTATTTGGGACAATTGTCATTTGGTATTTGTTTGGTATTTGATATCTGATATTTAGTATTCAATATTTAGTATTTGATATTTGGTATTTGATAGCTGATATCTGGTATTTGATATTTGGTATTTAATATCTGATATTTGATATTTGATATATGTATAATAGCATTAGCAAAATTATTTAAGAGTGCAGGAAATATAACTGCTGATGAAAAGATACCAAAAACATCACCATTGGGATGTTTATTGGCACATTGGGGTGAATTACACGATGATTTATGTAGAAGTCAGATGATTGAATATTGGAATCATCAGTGGCCTTTGTATGTTTTGGAAGGTCAGGAAAAATGGCCAACGAACAGAACTTTGAGTTATAATACTATATTGCAGTTAATGTTGTTTTGTAGGAGAGAGGGTAAATGGAGTGAAGTGCCATATGTAGATTTGTTCTTTTATCTGAGGCAGAGAACGGACTGGCAAAAAGAATGTAAGTTAATTAGTCGAGATAATCTGGTGATGGCACTGACTTCAGAAAATAAGAAAACTAAGAGTTGTTGTTCGGCTTGTGATATTGGAAAGAGGTGCATTAGATGTACAGTACCGAGAGAGGATGAAATGGAGCTAGAACTGGAGATTGCCCCGCCAAGGGAGGAACAAGATTCCTCTCCTTCACATGCACGGGAAAGGAGTATTGAATCAGGAAGAATAATGGAGCCGGATAGCAGTAGGATGGGGGAGGAGGTGGATGAAACACCAGAAGAAGTAATTCATACCCCAGTGTCTCGGAGAGCTAGACAGCAATCTCAATTGTTAGCCCCCTTGAGACAGGGAGCGGGACAACATGGGCCAGTATATGTAAAATCCCATTTTCTATCACGGATTTGATGACATGGAAACAGGCAGCAGGGGCGTATAGAGAAGATCCAGAGAGAGTGGGAAGAGTCATAGAAACAATTATTAGAACCCAGGACCCTGATTGGAATGATTTACAGGTAATATTGGATAATTTATTGGATAGTACTGAAAAACAGATGGTATTAAAAACCAGAAAAGCACAAGCAGAGGCAGCATATATGAATGAAATGCTCTCTGGAACTTTGGAACAGAGTTTTCCTTCAGGAGATCCCCAGTGGGATCCGAATGACCCTGTACACAAGAGAAGGTTAACTCGATACCAAAAATAGGTATTGTATGGAGTAAAGCATGCAATGCCAAAAGCTTTGAATTGGTCTAAATTATATGAGATAAAGCAAGACAAAAATGAATCTCCCTCTGTATTTTTGAAAAAATTGAAGGAAACTGCTAGAAAATACACTGATCTAAAATTGGAAACAGAGGCAGAACAACAACAATTGGCTTCGATTTTTATGGGACAATCAGCGCCTGATATAAGGCGAAAGCTCCAAAAATTGGAGGGAGAGGACTCAAGAAATTTAAATAAGATGTTAGAAACGGCATGGAAAGTTTATAATAATCGAGAGAAGGAAGAAGAGCAAAGAAAAGAAAAGAAAAAAAATATTAGAGACAGTAGATTAATAGCTGTTTTAACAGGGAATGCAGCAAGAGGAAGAGGACGAGGAAGAGGAGGTTTTAGAACTTTTGGTGACCGGGAACCTAATGCACCTCTAGGGATGAATCAGTGTGCATGCTGCAGATAGGATGGACATTGGAAAAAGGATTGCCCTAAACTGAAAACAAGTCAGCAAGAAGCTGCAAAAATGATGACTCTAGATGAATGAAGGGGACCGGAGGGGAACCCAGCTGAGCCTCTGGTTACAATTAAGCTGGGAAATGATAAAGTTGAATTTTTAGTAGATACGGGAGCAGTATATTCTGTTTTGAATACTTATAAAGGGAAATTGGGAAATAAAACAGCTAACATAATTGGAGCGACTGGGAAACAGGAAAATAGACCATTCCTTCAACCCTTAGATTTAAAATTTGGAAATAAGGCAATTACACATGAATTTTTGTATGTGCCAGAATGTCTGATACCCTTGTTGGGTCGAGATCTGTTATCCAAATTGAATGCACAGATAGTTTTTGAGGGAGGAGAAATTCTTTTAAAAATACCAGAATCAAAGACAGGAGAAATATTGATGATACAGGAGAAGGTCAAGATTCAGGAGATGCCACAAGAAGTTGATGGTGCTGTGATACCTATAGTTTGGAACACAGCGATGCCTGGAAAATCTAAAATGGCACATCCTGTAAAGGTAGAACCGAAGGAAAATGTGAAGCCAGTAAGACTAAAACAATATCCAATTAAGCCTGAGGCTAGATTGGGAATCAAGAAATTAATTAATAAATTTTTGGAATATGGAATTTTGGAGGAGTGCGAATCTGAATATAATACTCCAATCTTACCAGTGAAAAAACCATCAGGAGAATATAGACTAGTTCAAGATTTAAGGGCCATAAATCAGATAGCGAAAGACATACACCCTGTAGTGGCCAATCCATATCCGCTCTTAACAGCCTTAAGAAAGAATCACCAGTGGTTTACAGTGCTTGATTTGAAGGATGCTTTCTTTTGTATACCCCTGGAAGAAGGAAGTCGAAAATTGTTTGCTTTTGAGTGGGAAAATCCACAAACAGGACAAAAACCACAACTGACATGGACGAGGTTGCCACAAGGATTCAAGAATAGTCCAACAATTTTTGGAAGCCAATTAGCAAAAGAACTTGAGATGTGGAAACGAGATGGTCCCAAACCTGGACATTTACTCCTACAGTATGTAGACGACATACTGATAGCGACAGAAGAAAGATCAGCGTGTATAAAGGTAACAATTGATCTTTTAAACTTTTTGGGGCTAAGCGGATACAAAGTCTCTAGAACTAAGGCCCAGATAGCAAAACAGACTGTGATATACCTGGGTTTTGAAATCTCACAAGGGCAAAGACAGTTGGGAACAGACCGCAAAGAAGCAATTTGCAGTATCCCGGAGCCAAGAAATACCCATGAATTGAGAACCTTTTTGGGAATGGCTGGGTGGTGTCAGCTATGGATAATGAACTATGGTCTGTTAGCTAAACCATTATATGAAGCTCTTAAAGGTCCACCATTTGAATGGGGTCCAGATCAGTGGAGAGCTTTCCAGAATTTAAAACTGGCTCTGATGACAGCACCAGCCTTGGGACTTCCGGATCTAACCAAAGACTTCCAGTTATTTGTACATGAGAAACAACACATTGCACTGGGAGTGCTGACCCAGAAGATGGGGAGTTGGAAATGACCAGTTGGATATTTCTCCAAACAATTGGACTTTGTAAGTAAGGGCTGGCCTGCTTGTTTGAGAGTGGTAGCAGCCACTGTGATGATAATACAGGAGGCTCAAAAATTGACTTTGGGAAGAATGATGGTGGTATATGTGCCACATATGGTGATATCAGTGTTGGAGCAAAAGGGGGGCCATTGGCTATCCCCGAGCAGAATGATGAAGTACCAGGTAATTTTAATGGAACAAGATGATGTGATTTTGAAAACCACTAACTTAATTAATCCTGCAGTTTTTCTGAGTTCTGTACAGGAAGAAGGACAACTGGAACATGATTGCCTGACTACCATTGAATATGTATATTCCAGTTGGGAGGATTTGAAAGATGTACCTATGGACAATCCGGACTGGGAATCGTACACAGATGGTAGCAGTTTCATCGAAAATGGAATCCATTACACAGGATATGCAGTAACAACTGAAAAATCAGTTATAGAAGCCGATGCTTTGTCCTGCACAACTTCAGCTCGGAAGGCGGAATTAGTGGTTTTAACAAGAGCTTTGGAACTAAATCAGGAAAAGAAAGTAAACATTTGGACTGATTCAAAATATTCATTTGATGTGGTGCATGTCCATGGGATTTTATGGAAAGAAAGAGGATTACTGTCCTCTCAGGGATCCAACATTAAATATAAAGAAGAAATTTTGCACTTATTACAAGCAGTCCAGAAGCCAACTGAGGTAGCAATCATGCACTGTAAAGCACATCAATCAGGAGATACAAAAGAGATCATAGGGAATAGATTATCAGATAAAGCAGCTAGGGAAGCAGCCAAAAGGAATGCCTTACAAATGGCATTAAATCCTACAAAAACTATTGCATTACCAAAGGAAAAACCTAAGTATTCAGAGGAAGATAAAAAATTAGGGAGGTTATTAAATGCAAGGAAAAATCAGGCAGGATGGTGGGTGACATCAAAAGGTCAAGTAGTAATCCCACCACTTGTCATGAGAGAAATAATACAGACAAAACATAAGGAATGTCATTGGGGAGCAGAAGCATTAATAACTCTCTTGAGAAGGCAAGTAGTATCAGTAAAAATGCTAGAAATAGCTAAAATGACAACTGCAAAATGTGAGATATGTTTGAAAAACAATCCAGTTGTAAAGAAAAAGGTCCAAATGGGAATAGTGAAATCAGGAATGGAACCAGGAGATTATTGGCAAATAGATTTTTCAGAGCTACCTCGACAAAATCGGTATCGATACATTCTGGTAGGGGTTGATACTTTTACAGGATGGCCAGAAGCCTTTCCCTGTTGGACCAATAAAGCAAAGGAGGTCATTAAATGGCTATTACAAGAAGTTATCCCGAGATTTGGGGTACCTATTGGAATCTCTTCTGATAGAGGTTCCCATTTTGTTGCAGAAGTAGTGCAGGGCGTTAGTAGAATTTTGGGAATTACTTGGGACTTACATACGCCTTGGAGGCCACAATCTAGTGGAAAAGTAGAGAGAATCAATCAGACATTAAAAAGACAAGTTAGTAAAATATGTCAGGAAACTAATTTGAAATGGGCTCAGGCACTCCCACTGGCCCTTTTACGAATTCGGGTTCAACCAAAGAGTGGGACATTAATCAGTCCTTGTGAGTTACTATATGGAAAACCTTATGAATCTCCTGAACCAAATTTGAGCGTACATCTAAAAGGAAAACAAGATGTATATAACTATCTGCTTTCTTTAGGAAAAACTTTAACTGCGCTTCGGAGTGCGGTTGTTTGGAACAGGCCTCTGTCTTTGGAAAATCCAGTACATGATTTCCAACCAGGCGATTATGTCTATGTGAAGACATGGACTTCTGAACCTCTTCAGGAACGCTGGAAAGGACCCTTTCAAATATTGCTGACTACTTTCACCGCTGTCAAGATCGCTGAATCAGATGCATGGATCCACTATACTCTGGTGAAGAAAGCTCCACCATCCTGGAAAGTTGCATACAGAGATCCTAGAACTTCAAAATTGACGTTGAAGCATGTCTAATTTTGTGTATTGTTTTGGAATCTGGGGAAAATGGATTTTGATTTGCAAAATAATGTTGGTGGGAGCTTGGTCTGAGGTTGTGACTGAACAACAGGTAACAGTAAACTATGGAGGTACTTTGGGATTGGAATGTAATTTTACTCAGATTCCAGAATTTGATCCTGACAAGTTAGACATGAGTTGGATGAGAGGCAAGAAGAAAGGTGAGTTTCTATCAAGGCAAATTGAGCTGAAGAAAAAGACAAGAAATAAGAGACAAGTTGAACAATTAATTTATCTCCCAAAGAAAACCCAGGAAGAAAATTTGATGGTAGGACTGATTAAGGGATTTGCTAATTTCCAGAATGTGACACAAATTACTGCCTGTTTACCAATACCAAGGGCAGTTGGTGAATCCATTCCAGGGGGAATTTTGACAATGAATTTGACTAATTTAGAACATAGAAATGTGACTACCCACTGTGAACAAAGGCCAGTAGTTGGATGGCAAGAACAATTGACAAATATTAAGAAGCAATGGAAGTCTCCAGGGAGCAGGGCAGATTGCAAAAAAATTGTTAAATTCTGTTTTTACTAAAATTGGGAGATTTCATAATGTAGGATACTGTACTTAGGATGAACAAGTTAAGAGAAATGTAACTAGAATGATCATGGAATGGAAATGTGATAAGACTAATCAGACTATATCAGAAAGGGCAGTTAGTTGGGATTCAGTATGGTCTATGACCATACTGTCTCAATTCCGATATATGGCCAAAGCTCCTTGGTGCTTTACTTGGGAAGGGTAAATTTTTACAGCTTGGCCATCAGTAAATGACAGAGGGAGTACATTACGAGAAAAGGAAAATTTAGTATCTTGGTGGAAATGTGAGAAAATATACAACTGCAGTACTAAAGACATGTCAATTCAAAGAATTCCCCCTTTAGCTGCAGCCTTGAAGTATGGCTGCTTGTGTAGAGGACTTAAAAATGATCTCAAATTGACTGAAACCTTTAAACCTAAAAGAGGAACAATATTTAGTTGCAGAAAAACTACCATTCAGAGTCCAGGACACTTAGTTTGGGCAATGAGTGACGGAACCTGGACAACCCATCTGCCTCTTGATGGGAAGGTAAAACAAATCACCTTGGGAATGCCAACGTTATGCCCAATTTGGAAAAAGTCTCCTTTTAAATGATCTTTAGAAAATTTGAAATTGGAACGGGCAAAAAGGTCAGAAATAGATGATGAATGGAATGAACCCTCTACTGGAGTTAGAATCAGTTGGGCCCTAGAATCTTTACTAACCTCTTTGGCAATATACAGGAATCGAGACTGGCTGTACCGATTAACAGGACAGGTAGAGAAACTGGCCAATGTGACCAGAAAAGGATTTAGAGATTTAAACATACAATTACAGGCCACTTCCAAAATGACCCTGCAAAATAGGATGGCTTTAGATATGCTTTTACTCAAAGAACATGGAGTATGTGGATATTTGAAAGACAGAGTGGACCGCTGTTGTATACACATTCCGAATGTAACTCAGGATGTAGAACATGATTTGGAATTATTGGGAAAGATGAGAAAGACACACAAGAATTGCAAAAAGATATTCAAGAAAGTTGGAGAGACAAGATTTTTAAAGGACTAGGCTGGAATCTGAGTTCTTGGATTAAATCATTGATTAGCACAGCATTAACTTTGTTAATAATCGTTTTGATGATTATCTTGCTTTATTATTTTCAAAAGAAACAAATCAATTGTAAGACTTCTTTTAATCGCATGATTATCCAAGCTGTGGCAAGACAACAAAATGGACAATCAATCCCAGAGTTTCCTCCAGCTTATAGTAAATAATTAGTAAAATTATAGTGAAAGTATTGAAATGATTTTCAAAACTTTCAAAGGGGGGAAATGTTACAATACAAAAATCAGTTTTGTACTTACAAGTTAAAATTGTAACTACAGGGAATTGTGTTAGGTACAATGAATCATGATAGGTATAACCATAGAAACCTCATATATTTTCTATCGAATTTGTGTTTAAGAACTAACATGATTGAAACAATAGACAACAGTGTAGCAGGGGACTAGCTAATAGAGGTAATTACAAAAGTGTAGTCAAGTGATTAACTAGTATTTACTCATAAGTTTTGCAGTTCTTTGCTCTTATGACTAGATGTTCCTGTACACTAGATGAGAACAATGTTGAAATTGATCACATGTGACTGAAATTGCATTAAGCTTCAAGATCAAAGAACAAGGACAAGAACAAAGACTTAAAGGACAGCCAACAGAATCTCAAATGGGTCGGTGGTCGTAAAAGCAGCCCTTCGACTCAAATGAATTTGTCATTGCGCATGATCGGATGTAGGCAGTACTATGATAATCACTAATAATAATAATTTTTATGCATATGTATATAAATCTGATTAATATGTAACTATTACTTGCGGACACATATGTAGCTAACGGTCGCAAGAGCATTCCAGACGCCTTTAGAAGACCTTGAACAGAATAAACAAGAAGACAAAAAAAAAGAAAGATGCCAATTAGAACAACACAGGTGCGCATTCCACAATAAAGGGAACTTGGCACAAAGAAACTCAATTTGGCACTTTATCTTGACCAATTAGACTGAGACAAGTTTCGCATGTTTTAGTTGGTATAACTAATTATGTCTTATGTTTATGCGTGTGTACAGAGTTGATATAACAAATCATATTTTATGCTTGTGCGCGTGTACAGTGACTTTGCAGAATATATGATTATAAATATGTGTGTGTGTTAGCAATAAACATCATCTGCTTTCAACTTTACAGGCGTCCGTTTATTTCTACCTCCTGCAAATGGTGACCCCGACGTGGCCCTGAGAGCGCAGAAGACGCGGCAGGAGAAGCCCTGGTTGGAGGTACTGCTGTCGGCGGGACCGAAGCAGGGAAGCTGAGCCTAGGCTAAGAAGACACCTGAAAGGAAGGTGAGCAACCAGGGGCAGTATGGGGCAGAACATGTCCTCGGAGGAAAGGGCAATAGTCAGACTCCTACTGCGTATACTCTCTAAGAGAGGAATTAAATGTAATGAATCCTCCGTGAGAAGGTTATTGAAATGGTGTCGAGTTCAGGGCTATCCTGCTGAAACAGCTACCGCATTTGAGCCTGATATTTGGGCAGAAATTGGAACAAAATTACGGGATGCAATCTCTAAAGGGGATCAACACACTGAAGACCTGGTTATTACTTGGCGGTTGCTTTTTGACAATATACGGTCCTTACGGGCAGAAAGAAAGGTGGCAGCGAAGGCAAATTCGATTTTGAATCCAATAGTATTGGTGTCGGTAAATGGCGATGAGGACAGACACGATACCAATGAGTCATCTTGTTCGCATTGTCCCTCTGCCTGCACTTGTCATAAAATGACATTACCGGATGGTTCAGTAAAAGATACACCGGAGCCAAAAAAGGCATCGCCACCTATTCTACCACGAAACCCTGAGAAAGAAATACGCCCGATTAAGCCGTCTACGGGTTTATATCCACCTTTACCTGATAATGATGATAATTGGCCAGAACCTCCCCGAGACGATATTTCTTTAGAAAAAGAAAAACCGCCGCCAAGTTACGATGTAGCTGAAGACTTGGGCTGTGACCCGAGAAGTTACTGGAGAGAAATACATAAGAAAGCAGCAAGCGAGGGAGTGGTCATTCCTCATGCTTATCCTGTTATAGTGAGGGCAAATGATGCAAATGAATGGAATCCCTTTTCATGGGATTTGATAAAAGAAGTACGCAAGTCAGTCCATAATTATGGGCTGACGGCTCCTTTCACCGAAGCACTGTTCGACAATATTTTCGGAGCTCAACTTTTGACTCCGTATGATTGCGATCAATTAGCCAGCATGCTATTAAAGCCAACTCAGAAAATGTTGTGGAGAGACAGATGGAGGGGACTGTGTGAAGAAGTTGCTATAAAAAATTTGGATAGACCTGATGATGACCCCATGAAGGCAATAGGGATGGATCACCTTATTGGGACTGGCAAATTTACTGATCCAAGATTACAGGCAAGGTTTCCCATAGAGGCCTTGAGAACTGCTTCAATAATGGCATTTAAAGCAATGACGACTCTGCCAGAAGAGGGTAGAAATGTTATGTCATTCACGCAGATTAAGCAGGGTCCCCAGGAATCGTACATGTCCTTCATTGACAGACTAAGAGATGCAGTAACTAAACAAGTATCGAGTGTGGAGGCTCAGAATGCCTTGGCGCTAAAATTAGCAGTAGAGAATGCAAATGCTGACTGTAAAAAGCTTTTGATGGCGTTACCCAGAGATGCCAGCCTTGTCGATATGGTCGAGACATGTAACCAGATTGGAACTACATCATTCCAAATGACTGCATTAGCAGAAGCATTTGCGGTTGCACTTGGGATAAAAAAATGTTACAATTGTGGAAAGCCCGGTCATTTAAAAGCACAATGTCGGGATAAAGGGAAACCGAGACAAAATCATTCGCAGTATTGACAACAAACTGTAACACCAGTTCAGGTTTGTGCAAGATGCCAGAAGGGTGGCCATACGGCTCGTGTTTGCCGTTCTAAATATCATAAGAATAGCCCTCCACTACCACCTATGGCGGGAAACGGCCAGCAGAGCGCGCCAGTGAACCGCGCGACGACACAAATAGCACCAGCCACTCAGGCTGCCTGGCAAGCCTCTCCGCCCGGACAGCAGGCAGTGCCGGAGTGGACCTGGACACGGCAGTAGAAACAACGCTTTTTGATACAAACGTGCAGTGTATTCCAACAACTGCATGTGGACCATTAGGGTTTGCACTAAGTGCGTTATTAGTAGGACGATCATCAACAACTAGGAAAGGATTGTTTGTTTTGCCAGGAGTAATTGACTCTGATTTCACAGGACAAATTCAAGTTATGGTACGGACATCTATGCCACCGGTTAACATTCCAGCTGGAAGCCGAATTGCACAACTCGTTCCTTTTCAAGCGCACGTTCCCAATGCTCTAAAACAACATAGGGGGACAGAGGGTTTTGGTTCCACGGGAGAACCAGAGATTTTCTGGGCTCTAGATATTGGACAAAGAAAGCCAACTTTGCAAATTCAGTTTTTACACCCTCAAAATCAACCTAAATTCTGGACCTGTCAGCTATTAGTTGATACAGGAGCAGATGTGACAATAATTTCAAGCAAAGACTGGCCATCAAGTTGGCAGCTGGTCAATCCAGCCCATGGACTCGTGGGGGTGGGTGGAACATCAACCACCATGCAAAGTGCAGTAACATTAAAATGCAAAAATCCCGATGGTTATGTTTGCTCAGTGCGTCCCTACATTGCTCCTATACCAGTTAACTTGTTGGGGCGGGATGTATTAGGGCAGATGAGTTGTACCATTGTCAGCAATCCTAAGCATTTTGTGGAGCGGCCATTGAAGAGCGACCAACCCTTAAATTAAAATGGAAAACTGCTGATCCGGTTTGGGTAGATCAATGGCCGCTAACCCAGGAAAAGGTCGCTAAACTGCAGGAGCTGGTACAGGAACAATTGGAAAAGGGACATATTAGACCAACAAGAAGTCCGTGGAATACACCTGTGTTCGTAATCCCAAAGAAAAGTGGAAAGTGGAGACTTTTACATGATTTAAGAAAAATAAATGAGGATATGGAAGACATGGGAGCCCTTCAGCCTGGGTTGCCATCTCCAAGCATGATTCCATGAGACTGGGACATTTTGATAATTGATTTAAAAGATTGTTTCTTTACCGTTCCTTTGCCTGAACAGGATGCGACGCGATTTGCCTTTTCGGTGCCATCTGTTAACAAAGCTGAACCAATGAAACGATATCATTGGACGGTATTGCCACAAGGTATGAAAAATTCCCCAACGATGTGTCAAATTTTTGTGGATTGGGCATTAAAACCAGTACAAGAGAAATGGCCTCAGTATATAATATATTATTACATGGATGATATATTGCTTGCTGGAAGCCAATTAAATAAACCTGAACTGACTGATGAGTTAACAATTACGCTAAAAGAAGTAGGGCTACAGATTGCACCGGAAAAGGTTCAATGTCAATCTCCCTGGAATTATTTGGGTTGGAAAATTACGCAAACAGCTATTTTCCCACAAAAACTGCAATTGAGAACAGAAATCAAGACCAACATCCGTATGCTATTATTTTGCAGTGGTTGGAAGCTGAAAAAGATCCTTTACGAATTTTAGAATGGGTGTTTGCGCCATTCCAGCCCAAAAAGACAATTACCACCAGATTGGAAATGTTTTCATTGTTAATAATAAAAGGAAGATCACGTATAATTGAAATAGCCGGTGAGGAACCAGGGAAATTGTTAATTCCCTTACAACAAGATTATTGCGAATGGGGTTTGCAGAATTCTGTAGCACTTCAAACTGCAATAGAGGGCTACACAGGGAAACTAAGTATTCACTACCCGAGTCATCGAATGTTCACCTTTTGGAAAAACACAGGGCTAGAATCAATACCTAAACTTAGTCAGCACCCTGTTAAAGGACCTACAGCATTTACCGATGGAGGAGGCAAATCAGGAAAGGCTGGTGTAGTGTGGAGAGAAGGCAATGAATGGAAGACTCACGTGGTTCATTCTGAAGGCTCGGTGCAAAAAGTAGAGTTGCAAGCTGTAATTGATGCGTTTAAATTATGGTTGAATGTTTCCGTAAATATTATTTGTGATTTGCTTTATGTTGTTGGGGTAGTACAACGAATGGAAAGAGCTATTTTGAAACACTGTAAACAAGAGGATTTATACCAACAGTTTAGAACATTGTGGTACCTGTTAAATGACAGGTTACACACCTATTTTGTGAGTCATGTTCGAAGTCACACGAATCTGCCAGGAGAAATAGCACAAGGAAATGCAACAGTAGATCGGTTGGTGGCTCATGCATGGACGGGACCTTCACCAGATAAGCTAGGACAAGCTAGAATCTCACATGGGTTTTTTCATCAATCAGCAAAGGTACTTGCAAAACAATTTGGAATAACCATTGGAGATGCAAAAGCCATTACACAGACATGTTCCGAGTGTCAACTTGTGGGAACAAATTCACCTGGAGCCGTAAATCCATGAGGTTTGCATTCTTTGCAATTGTGGCAAATGGATGTAACACACGTATCTGAGTTTGGTAAATTGAAATATGTCCATGTGTCTGTGGATTGTTTTTCTGCAGCTGTATGGGCAACAGCGCAGACGGGAGAAACAAGTCGACATGTCCAGAGACACCTGCGTTCGGCTTTTGCAGCACACGGCATTCCACTTCAGATAAAAACTGACAATGGGCCGTGCTACATCACACAGCCAACTCAAAAGTTTTTTAGTCAATGGGGTATTGTACACACCACAGGTATACCACATTCCCCTACAGGCCAGGCAATTGTAGAACGCATGAATCAGACTTTGAAACGCCAACTGCAAAAACAAAAAGGGGGAGAGCAGATGGCTACTCCTCACGAACGATTGAACAAAGTTGTATATGTGTTGAATTACTTGAGATTGACAGATGGCGAAAGTGTACCACCAATTGTAAAACATGTGCAAGGCATGGTAGGAGATTTGTTTGACATTAATAGCAATGTTCAAGTTAGGGTTAAAAATGTTGAGAAAAATGTATGGGAAGGACCATTTCAATTAATAACCTGGGGACGAGGTTATGCTTGTGTTGTTACAGATCACGGAACAAGATGGGTACCAGCAAAGTGGGTAAAACCCTGGACAGGCGTTACATCCTTGGAAAAACACTGAACCTAAAAGGACTCCTTCTCGCTGCATTCGGCCTGTTATGGGTGACACACATAAGGGAAGAATGGATGATCCAACAACCAAAACAGAATGTATGGGTAATCTTGGCGAACATAATGCATCAAGAAGCTATCTATTTTGCCTGTATATAGAAATACTACAGGTTGGTGTAACTATATCTATTCCAGAATAGTGCGCTCTTTTTTCTATTCCAGCTGCTTTACCTGCGGGGATATTTTTAATTTGTGGGGATAGAGCGTGGGGGGAAATTCCATCGAAACTTAACGGGAGGCCATGTAGCCTCGGACGACTTATGTTACTAACACCCGATATCAATATGATTCACAGTAAAAGGCTCATGATAACTGACACAGGGTTAAGTGGATGGCCAGCAAGTTTGGGAATTACGGGATGGTTGAAAGATTTGCTTACGCATGGCTTAATTATTTTAATTGTAGTATTAGCAGTTGTAATGATTGTACCATGTATCACAAAAATAGTTGAATGTATGATTGCAAAAGCATTTCATGTAACTTGGCTTGCACAAAAACAAAAAGGGGGAATTGTGGGAGATTTTATGGAAAATGGGGGACATTTCTTTGAGCCTGATTATTTAGAGTAAGCATAAGTAGGCTGCAGTTAGCATGAGTGGGCCGGAGTACATGACAGCTGCAGTATGAACGGACTTTTGAACCACCAGAAAAACAACGGACATGAGGAACTTGGACAGTGGAGCAATTACTTGTTGTGGTCGAGACGGACAAACGACAAGTACGCATTCTTATAGTACAAGCAAAGAAGGTTTTTTTATTACTACAAGCCAGCAAATTTATACCCATTATACTTGTTACCCTGTACATATGTCTGTCCCTTATTGGTCAGAAAGTTGTCAGAAGTTGTTTTTCTCACCCCTCATTGGGTGACTTTTTCAGGTTCCTTATCACAACTGCAAACGGTCAACACATTCCTTAAACTTAGTTTCCCAGGCATTCTTCTCCTCCTTTCTTGTTCTCTCACGGGAACACTGTAATCTTGTCAAGGTCAATATCCTCCCCAGGCCCCTCGGTCCAGCCGAGGTCCTCCACAATTCCCCCTTTTTTTTTTTGCGCCAAATATGCCATGTGAATTGTCCGCTGCAGGGCCCTTTGCAGCAAGGACAGCACACATGGGAGGATGCTCAATACAATAATAATAATTGCCAATATTAATAATCCTGTTTTCAATACTCTTTTTAACCACCCTCCAATCCCCCATTCAGAGAACAAGCCATCCAACCCCCCCCAAAAAAACCCCAATATCTTCTGTCAGTTTCTGCACCTCCTTTCGCAGCTGTTGGATATTCTGGGACACTGACACCGAATGATCTGATAGGTTCATACAACACATACCATTAAGGTTTTCACAACTGTGGCCATGGGCCAACAATAGAAAATCAATAGCTGCTCTGTTTTATAGCGTAGCATGGCATATAGAATCTATATCTAGCAATAATCCAGAAAGAGCTTGTGATGTAGCATTGCTTTGCGTGCTTAGCCAGCATCCCTCTTGGCCCGTAGCATTTGCAAGCATTACCCATACGTTCATCTTGGGCTGCGATGGTACCCATATTGCAACCACTACTGTGAGGAGACTGCAGCAGGCAATGACACTTCTAAGTAGGGTTTTACCAGACGTGCCGGCACCCATCGCGGTCCAGTATCTGTGGAGACACAAGCATAACCTCGACCCCAGGTTAATAAGTCACAAGGTGCAGACCATTGACCCGTCTGCAGGTCCCGTATCTGAACCTTAACCCCGGGGGTCACACCAGATATACTTGTCAATGACCCAAAATGACGCAGCATTGGTGGTTCTTGAACATCATCAGTGACCTGCAAAAAATTTAATACATACGTGGCCTTGTTAAGTCGAGCCTCCGGGCTCTCACCCATCATTCCCCCTTTTTGTTTTTGAAGCATATGCTTTAGAGTTCCATGGGTGTGTTCTACAATGTCTTGTCCTGTGGGAGAATGAGGGATACCGGTGACATGGGTAATTCCCCAAAGCTGCAAAAAGGTAGTCACCTTGGTAGAAAGATAGGCTGGACCGTTGTCAGTCTTAATCTGTTGAGGTATACCAGCCACAGAAAACGCTCGTTGCCAGTGTTGAATAACATCCCTGGTGGTTTCACCTGTATGAGCGGTGGCAATAACAACAGAAGAAAAAGTATCAATAGACACATGCACATATTTCAACCGCCCAA
The DNA here is from genome assembly GCF_900496995.4 of Aquila chrysaetos chrysaetos. Lineage (NCBI taxonomy): Eukaryota > Metazoa > Chordata > Aves > Accipitriformes > Accipitridae > Aquila > Aquila chrysaetos. Next base: position 88,846 of record NW_024470324.1, on the reverse strand, counting down.
ACTCAGGAATATGTGTCACGTCAGTCTGCCAGATTTGCAAGGCTCGAAGGCCTCTAGGGTTGGTTCCATAATAATGAGGTACATGGTGGCCCTGACAGTCAGGGCACGCGGCGACGATGGCACGAGCCTCAGAGTTCGACAATCGAAATTGCCGTTTTAAGGCCCAATGTCCTTGATGAAAAAAACGATGAGCTTCGATCGCCTGTTGTCTCACATTTGGTACTGGACCTATTGCCACTCCCGATACGAGAGCATCTGCACGAGCATTCCCTTCCACAATAAAACCAGGCAAGTTTGTGTGGCTTTTAATATGTATGACATAATATGGGGAGCGGCGTTCCTGAATCTCCATCCATAACAGCTTCAACACCCCAAATAACTTTTCATTTCCCACCTGACCAAGCACAGCCTTATCCAATCTTTGAATCAAACCCGCCACATAAGCTGAATCGGTGACAACGTTTACAGGATCTGGAAAATGTTGAAACACCATCACCATTGCTCAAAGTTCTACAACTTGAGGGGAGCCTTCTTGCTGTTCTATCTTCTGTTGCCATTGCTGGCCATCATGCCACACAATGGCTGCTTTTCCTGTTTTTCCTGAACCGTCAGTGAACACCGTGGGACCAATCACTGGCTCTGATTGACTTAGTTGCTTTTGTGCAAAGCGTATTTGACTTCCCATTTTAATTAACGGATGAGAGGGAAGATGATACCCAATTTGTCCAGTATAATTTGCCAAGGCTGTTTGTAATGCAGAGCTATTAGCGAGACACCATTCAAAATAATCGGTTTTAACAGGCACAGTGATACATTCTGGGTCTCTGGCTATCAGTTCCATACATCGAACTTGGGTCTTCATGATAATTTGGGCTAAAAGCTCAAAAAGACCTGGGGCGGTTTTGTTTGGTCTGAACGGTAAGAAGGTCCATTCTAATACATGCAATGGATCCTGCTAATCAGAATTCCAATGTGCGATCATGGCAAAAGGTACCAATTTGTCTATTAATACAAAAACCTGAACTGAAACTGTCAGATCAATTCTCCACACGTCTATGCACAATTGCTTGCTCTACATCTGTAATTACCTGTTTTGCCTCAGGGGTTAATGCCTGCGGTGCAGCAATATCTGTATCACCCTTCAATAAATCCAAAAGTGGCTGTAATTTCGATGATGGTAACCCTAAATAGGGTCAAATCCAATTGATCACTCCGATCAATTTTTGTATATCATTTAAAGTTTTTATCTCCAATTGTAACTGAATGGGTTGTGGTGTGACTGTCTGATTTAATATTTTCATACCCAAATACAGCCACGGCTGTTGACGCTGTACCTTTTCAGGTGCAATAACTAGGCCTAATTGCTGCAGTGAATCACGTGCTGTGACTTCCATTTCGCTTAACATCTGTTGAGATGGAGCGGCTAACAAAATGTCATCCATATAATGATAACAATAACATGTTGGGAATGCAGCACGAACTGGACTTAAGGCCTTTGCCACAAACCACTGACAAATGGTGGGAGAATTTTTCATTCCCTGAGGCAAAACTTTCCAATGATACCTTTTCGTCGGCTCACCGTTGTTCACTGAAGGTACAGTGAAAGCAAACTTCTCCATATCAGGTGTGGCTAAAGAGATGGTGAAAAAACAATCTTTTAAGTCCATTACAATAATTTCCCATTGCATTGGAATCATAGTTGGAGAAGGTAACCCTGACTGTAATGCCCCCATGGTTGTTATTACCTCATTAATCTTTCGTAAATCATGCAATAGCCTCTATTTTCCAGATTTCTTTTTGCTCACAAACACTGGTGTGTTCCATGGGCTATGAGAGGTCTCAATATGTCCTGCGGCCAATTGTTCTGCAACTAAAGATTTCAAGGCGAGGAGTTTTTTTTGATTGAGGGGCCACTGATCCACCCACACTGGTTTATCTGTTAACCAGGTCAGTGCCAGTGTTGGGAGCTCCACGCCCTGCAGCACAGTGGCCCCTATGAAAAATCCGTGGTAAGACGCACCCCCCATTGATCCAACACATATCGACCCCATAAATTAAGTGGCAAAGTGGTGACATATGGCCGCACAGTGGCTTTCTGTCCCTCTCGGTTGCTTATTAGTACAGGTTTTGCTGCAATAAAACTATTTGAAACTCCACTTACACCCAACACTCCTTCCTCATTTACAACCAATGGTCACGAGGAGGGCCAGTTACGCTGTGCTATGATGGTCATATCAGCCCCAGAGTCCAGCAAACCTATCAATTTTATCTGTGATGGGGATGCATTTGTCATAGTGAGGGTACAGGTCATTTCTGGCCTGCTTTCCGTAATGTGTTGTGACCAAAATACCTGCAGCTTTCCAGTGGACCCAAAACCTTGAGTACCACGAATTACCTGTTCTGTCGCAGGCACACAGCTCATAAATGGTACGAGTTGAGCAATTCGTGTGCCTCTTTTTATAGTGACTGGAGGGGTTGCAGTAGATACCATTGCACATATTTGCCCGTGATAATTAGCATCAATAACTCCCACATGTACCATTAACCCTTGCAAAGTATTACTTGATCGTCCTATTAGTAAGGCACTTAATCCTTTACCAATCGGTCCCCAGGCTTCCAGGGGCACTTTATGTACTCCTTGGGTAGATAAAGTTACTGTGTGGGCGGTGTATACATCCAACCCGGCTGCTCCTTGGGTTTGTCCCCGTAACTTGTCACAAAGGCTTGTGGTGTCTGCGCTGGCTGTTGTACCAGAAAGGGGTTGCTGGAGTGGTAGGGTATTTGTGTCAGCACGCGTCCCTTCGCGTTCTTTCTGCCGTTTCCCGACTGGAGGGGTTGAGTGTTAGCATGAAATTTAGATTTATATTGCTTTGCAAAGTGTCCCAGCTTTCCGCACTTAAGACATGTAGCTGCTCCTACAGCCACCTGTCCGGTTCCTCCTTTTCTATTTTTAGCGGGACAGTTAGCCTTGACATGTCCAGTCTGCCCGCAGCAGTAACATTTCTGATTAGACATACGCATTGCAGACATAGCTGTAGCTAATGCAGACATTTTGTGTTCAACAGAGCCCACCTTCCTGCAAGCCGGAATTATAGCTTCTAGGGTTGGATCCCCAGGGAGCGTCTCAATCACCTTTTGACAATCTGTGTTAGCATTGTTACGGGTTAACTGTTTTACCAGCATTTCTCGTATATGTGCATCAAATACCTTGCTGCTCTATAGCCCCCATCAATTTCTCTACAAACGACAGAAACGGCTCTTTAGCCCCCTGTTTAATCATGGTATATCTTGCCTTAGGCTCTGCCAGCTCTGCCGTTCGGAGCAAAGCTTCTACACCAACAGTCTTTATTTGTTCCAATATAAGTGGATGCCATTGAGTCTGATGTTGAGGATTATTAAATTGACCAGTCCCAGTCAGAACATCAGCTCCGTTACCATAATGTGGATCGGTTTGTGAAAGCTGCAAATTGTGTACTGCTTGCGCCTCTGCTCTCTGAGTCCAGATACTACGAAAAACGGCGCATTGCACAGGTTGGAAAATAATTTGAGCAATTTGAGCAATATCATAAGGTGTCATTTCTTTCATAGTTAATAGGCATATTAATTGCATAACTGCGGGGGAGTTGGGACCATATTGCGCAGTTGCCTTTTGCAAATCCTGTATAACTTTCCACGAATATGGTCTATGCTCATCCATAATTCCTTGTCCTGGATCACCCCATACCACGGGGAAAGCCATCGCCCCAGTCCCCCTTAAATTCGTTTCACCGGAGTTGCCTGCTGTTACAGGAACGTTAATTTGCTCGGACAGGTCCCAATTTCCTTCTTGCAGAGATCGAGCTTTCACCTGCTGCCAGAATTTCAGGGGGTCGTGGGGACTGACAGTAATTCGAGCCGGCGGAAGGACCCAGGGCTGTCCTCGGCAACGCGAGCCTCCCTGTAATTGTCCCTCCTTCGGTGTTCCCGCAGACCCCCCAGGTTCAGGATCCCCCATATCATTGTCCATGGGATCATGCCAACCCTCTGATGTTTCGGCTGGCAGAGGGGGGTACAGGCATGAGGTCCCCTGTTCCCCTCCCCGCGCCCGGGGGGGGGGCTATTCATCCCTTCTCGATCCTCTGAATCAGGCGGCAAGGGCGGGGCGGATGGGTTAACCGGCGCCTCTGCCGTTTCAGCGGGGCATACGTCACTACCAGGAAGCAAGTCCCGGGGCCGCTTATAAGTTCTATCTTTAATAGTCTGAGGATGTCCTGAGGGCTGCTCATCATCAGAGTCATCAACGACAGGGTTCTTTTGTCGGCCCCGTGGCTTTGGCCGCCCTGCACGCTTGCCAGAGGACTGGGCAACAGACCCCACGTCCTCTGTGGGAGAGGACCGTCCTCCCCCCGCGATGGGGACGTCTGGCTCCTTCATCCTATCCCTTTGTTCTCTAATGTCTTTGACGGTTTCAAGGAGCAGGTACCACGTCATCAGGAGGCTGGCTGCCTCCTTAGACCCTCGGGACGCACTGTCAAACAGCTTGTCCCCGAGTCCTTGCCACACAGGCACACTAAATGCAGTCACTGTGTCTGCTTTATATCCGTGTTGCTTGTCCCATAAGAGCATTTTCCGCAACATCAACTCTTCTACTTTAAGTCCTCTCTTTTGCAAAATTACTTTCCACATATTTACAATTCCGGCATCCTCTTTACTGAGGGTCCCACCCATGTTCCCGGCAGCTCACCTGTTTATCTGCAGGTGTCAAGTATCGGTCCGGACTAGCAGCTCTTCCCGCCGCTGTCAAGCTATGCCGGGCTCCGTCTCCACTGCTCTCCTCGCAGTCACAAGCATAATTTACAGCATCACGTCGGGGTCACCAATTGTCGCGGTCGAGACGGACAAACGACAAGTACGCATTCTTATAGTACAAGCAAAGAAGGGGTATTTTTATTACCACAAGCCAGCAAATTTATACCTATTATACTTGTTACCCTGTACATATGTCTGTCCCTTATTGGTCAGAAAGTTGTCAGAAGTTGTTTTTCTCACCCCTCATTGGGTGGCTTTTTCAGGTTCCTTATCACAACTGCAAACGGTCAACACATTCCTTAAACTTAGTTTCCCAGGCATGCTTCTCCTCCTTTCTTGTTCTCTCACAGGAACACTGTAATCTTGTCAAGGTCAATATCCTCCCCAGGCCCCTCGGTCCAGCCGAGGTCCTCCACAATTAATAAACAAGATAACAGAACTGCAGAGGCAAGAAGGAGCTACAAGAGCTGTAACGCAATTAAGAAAGCTGTCATTTCGGCTTAGAGCATTTAGCTGCGGGATGGGGACTTAGGAGTTGGTTTGTATCTTTGTTAAAAATCAGGGGTTTCTTTTATTCTTATGTATTTTATTAGGTATAATGTTGCTTTTACCGTGTTTAATTAATTGTGTTCATAGATCTTTGCAAAAGGCAATACAGCAGGTGTTAATTGACGAAAAACAAAAAAGGGGGAATTGTGGACACATATTTAGCTAACGGTCGCAAGAGCATTCCAGACGCCTTTAGAAGACCTTGAACAGAATAAACAAGAAGACAAAAAAAGAAAGATGCCAATTAGAAGAACACAGGTGCGCATTCCACGATAAGGGGAACTTGGCACAAAGAACCTCAATTCGGCAGTTTATCTTGACCAATTAGACTGAGACAAGTTTTGCATGTTTTAGTTGGTATAACCAATTATGTCCTATGATTATGCGCGTGTAGAGAGTTGGTATAACCAATTATATCTTATGTTTATACGCGTGTACAGAGTTGATATAACAAATCATCTTTTATGCTTGTGCGCATGTACAGTGATTTTGCAGAATATATGATTATAAATATGTGTGTGTTTTAGCAATAAGCGTCATCTGCTTTCAACTTTACAGGCGTCCGTTTATTTCTACCTCCTGCAATTACTCCATATAACCTGTTTGTGCTGAAGCTGTGGCATGCACGCTAGGTGGAACTATCCCCCGTGCATCCAGCGCTGCGATAAACGAAGTGCCTGCTTCTTAACGTCACATTGGTGTTAAGGAGTTTTATTCCGGATTCCGGTAACACTAGTAGCTGGTATAGTGTTATGTTTTGGATTCAGTATGAGAAGAATGTTGATAGCACACTGATGTTTTCAGTTGTTCCTAAGTAGTGTTTAGACTAAGTCAAGGATTTTTCAGCTTCTCCTGCCCAGCCAGCAAGAAGGCTGGAAGGGCACAAGAAGTTGCAAGGGGACACAGCCAGGACTGCTGACCGAAACTGGCCAAGGGGGTATTCCATACCATGTGACGTCATGCCTAGTATATAAAGTGGGGAGGAGTTGGCCTGGGGGGGATCGCTGCTCTGGAACTAACTGGGCGTTGGTCGGCAAGTGGTGAGCAATTGCATTGTGCATCACTTGGTTTGTATATTCCAATCCTTTTATTATTATTGTCATTTTATTATTGTTATTATTATCCTTATTAGTTTCTTCCTTTCTGTCCTATTAAACTGTTCTTATCTCAACCCACAAGTTTTACCTTTTTCCTTCCAATTCTCTTCTCCATCCCACTGGGTGGGGGTGAGTGAGTGAGCGGCTGCGTGGTGCTTAGTTGCTGGCTGGGGTGAAACCATGACACTTGGTTTTGATTAAGATGTAGTAATGGACTGTCCTAAATATGCTATCAACCAAGGGTAAAACTTTCTTCTGAGGTGATGAATAATTGCCAGTCCCAGAATACAACAGACTTTCTTACTCCACTGTAATGGCAATTATTAAACAAAGGCGCTATAACAGGAAACTGTGCAACTGTTCTATCTCCTAATTTCACTATATGCTAAAACACACTTAAAACAGCCAGGGTTACACTTCCAGGAGGCTACGTCCAGGCCTATGTCCAGGACAATATTATGTTGTCCTTTGGTAACAGCCAGGAGAGTTGATGGAGACTGAATGCATCACAATGCTTGGCATATTTATATCTGCTCTTAAGCCTCCTCTCAAATTCACTGAGTGAATAAAGCTTCAGACACTTAAAGAATCAGATTAGAAGACTTTCATCAAGTTAAGGAATAGACTAGTATCTTACTGAGCCTGATGGTATCACGGCTTTAAAAACTTCTAACTCAATTTCCAACTTCCACCTATAGACTTCCAAAATTTTAGATTATATTTTAGTTGACTCCAATTTCTTGTCTCATATATTATACCAACACTAACTGCTCAGTCAGAAGGTATTCCTTTAGCTGTGCTTTGCTGGATAGTGGTTACTATCTCCTAGTCCTTTCAACTTCTCATGTTTGCAAGGTGGTTTCATTCATCAGTTTGTGAGAGAGAGACAAATATGCAGCTTGTACGAATGGTCTTCTGCTTTTATAGCCCAATACAGCAATATAGAAACCAGGAATTTGAGTCTATTTCTCTCTGCCTCAGGTCATTGTGGACATAGCCCACAGTTCACCTTTACTGAAGCTGGAGCTTTTTAGTATCTAAGGTTGTGTGGACATGCAAAACTGACTACTGAAGAATAATCAGGTCCCTTCATAACTGTCCCAGGAGCCACGGGAAGGGAGTGCTATGTAAATGTCTGCAAGTCATACCTTAAGAACATTTACAAGTTACATGGTTTCAGCTCAAGAGTTTCATGCATCCTTTGCCTTCTATGAGTTTCCCTTAGTAAAGAATACATAATTTCTAATCTGTGTTTAAGCTTTAGGGCCAGGGAGGACTATCGCTATTGTTCATGCTCACATTATATACATATACTGGCTATAAAACTGCACTTTGTAAGACCTGCAACAAGCCCCACCATTTGTGATATTTATTCAGGTTTTCCTGCAAAGAATCAGCCCTTATCTCGGATATCTATCTAATGTTAAAGAACATATACAGAATTCAAAATGTGCCTACTGAAATATTTTTCTGCTGATTTCTGGTACACTGTCACCCCCCCTAGTTCCCTAAGGGGAACTGATTGTTACCTTTTTATTTCTTCCAAATGTTGTAATTTTCAGACTATGTTGAAGATTATGTCTATATTACTGAATTAAATAACATTCAGGAACATCTCTGAACACTAGAACATACTTGTCTGTACAAGCAAATTCTTAAAATATTACCTAAAACAATTTTGTCACGTACCTCTCCCAAAGAATTAATGAGCATGATTTGGGAGGCACAGTGTTCCCGGAACTATTCCTAAAAGGCAGTTTGCACACAACCACCCCGTTTTTGGAGGCTAAGAGAGTTTACTAACATAGATGCAGGGCATTATCTGCCAGTTAGTTCCAGTGCCTGGGAAAGGTTTTAATTTACTAGTATAGACATAGCCTTAATTTACCATACTTTTGCTAGGAGATTCTTATATTGGTAGGTGGAGGTAGCAACTGACTTTGTTCATTTGCTGGCCAACATTATTTGAGCAGTTGTTGAAGACATGATTAATGAGTTGGATCCAGTGAGAACCTGCGTAGCTTATGAGGGGTACTGAGGATTCTAAACTCCAACGTACTTCAGGATCAAAATTTTCCCTGCAGCCTCCAGGGAAGGAGGACACACATGCATGAATGTGATGATAATATTCACTAAACATTCAAATGCAGTGGTAAGAGAGTTCACTTTAGAATGAACCCAGTATCAGTGAATGTAACGAATGTCACAAAAGCACTGGCAGCAAAAAAACTACTTGCAGACAGTCACACTAGAGAATTGTGTTCAAGGGAGGAGCCAGAGAGGTTAATGGGAGAAGGAAAGAAACAAGCAGAAAGGCCTCATCACACCTTTATCTGTTGTAGCAGTGCTACATATCAAGGTGCCGCGATTAGATCACTGGTCGGCCCGGACCAGGGAAGAGACAGATAACACACATGGTGTGAGTGCCAACTCCGTCCTTTATTGCGCAGTTAATTCCTTTTATACTAACAACGGTAGGTGGGATTACTGATATGTCATAGGGAGGCGACGACTAGCCTTCTACCTTTCCGTGACATCGCGAGATCTTCCGAACGGTGTACCCTACATCTCCCCCTCCTCATGTCCAACTTGCTCCTATTGGTTACACACACTATTCATGCACTGTCCACGCGTCCAGTTGCACTCAATGATTGGCTGCATCAACACTGCACACGCGCATAAACATAAAATATAATTGGTCATACTAACTAAACATACGAGACTTATCTCAGTCTAATTGGTCAAGATAAACTGCCCGAATTGAGGTTGTTTGTGCCAAGTTCTCTTTATCGTGGAATGTGCACCTGTGTTTTTCTAATTGGTATCTTTCTTATTTTTGTCTTCTTGTTTATTCTGTTCAAGGCCTTCTAAAGGCATCTGGAATGCTCTTGTGACCGTTAGCTGAAAATGTTCCCACAACAATTCCCCCTCCCTTTTTCTATAAAAAGAGCATTAGCAGATCTAGTCACCACCATCCGCGAACTCAGCCCAGCAATCGGCAGGTGCCAGCTTTACATGGGCGTCCCCACAGAGGCAACGATGGCCTTGCCGTACACCAGCCCGATGCTCTTCGGAAAATCCCGGTATTTGTACATTTGCAGAGGAACAGATTTTAGCAGACGTGGCCAGCGGGTGCCAAAATTTGCCTCAGTTGAAACATAGGGAGCCTATGGCACATGCGGTCGCTGGCCAAACGTGCCGCATGAGTCACAGCCATCCTGCCTATTGGTTCACGGGCTTTGTGATGTGGTTGCAGTGCACAGAGAATCTTGACCTGTTATGTCGGCTAAGGTGACCTACAATATCTATGAATACAATGAATCAAACACAGTAAGAGCAATATTATACCTAATAAAATACACAAGAATAAAAGAAACCCTGAGTTTTAACAGAGATACAAACCAACTCGTAAGCCCCCATCCCACAGTTAAATACTCCAAGCCAAAATGATAGTGTTCTTAATTGCTATAAAGGTCTTGCAGCTCCTTATTGTCTCCGCAGTTCTGTTGTCTTATTTATTAAGTGGTGTAGTGTCAGAAATTTGCAGCAAATACCCAAGGCGTCACAAGCCAGGAAAGGATAACAGTAATCTGTAAAGAAAAAACACTCAAAACACTACGAGGTTAGGACAGGACGAACCATGCGACTAGGGACCCATTTCAGTAGCCCTTCAGGTGTCTGTACACAGGCGTACCCCCGCCCAAGGCAACGCAGCTCAAACGGTCCGTTCCACTGGCGTGTCTGGGGATCACGCACACGGACCAACGGGTAGGGGCCTTTCTCTTCCATACTCGTAAAATGTCGTTGCGCCGTCGTCTGGTCCAGGTCCCCCCGAATTGTCTGATTTAATGAAGTTAACGCAGTTAACAGGAGACGCTGTGTACGGAGAACAGGTGAATTATCCCGTAAGCAGGAGGGCTCCGCCTGGTCCCCCTCCCTAAGACGGTCTAGCAGGGTCTTTAAGGTTTGATGTGCTCGTTCTACAATGGCCTGGCCGGTGCTGTTATAAGGAATGCCATGTACAAGGGCTATACCCCAGGTTGCACAAAACCGTTTCACCTTTTCCGCAGTATAAGCTGTACCATTATCCGTCTTGATCTGCTGTGGAATCCCCAGTTGGGCTATACACGCACGCCAGTGTTGTACGACCACCAAGCTATTCTGCTTCCTGTGTGCTGTAGCGAGAATATATTTACTATAGGTATCTACGGTAACATGCAAATACTGTAGTGGCTTAAAGGGAGCGTACTCCGTAATATCTGTTTGCCAGATCTGATTTGGTTGTAAACCACGAGGGTTGACCCCGGCTTCCCAAAGAGGTCCTTGGGTACAATGGGGACAAGCCGCAACAATCTCTCTAGCTTCGGCACGGGAAATACCCGTTAGTGCCTTCAAACCTCGGGGACTGCAATGCAAGAGGCGGTGTAACGTTATCGCACGTGCTCTGGCTGGCGTGCTGTTATCATTACCGACAGCAGCTAACAGTGCTCGTGCCGCGTGGTCAGCACGGCTGTTCCCTTCGGCTAGCGATCCAGGGAGACCAGAATGACTGGTAACATGAATAGGGAAAACAGGTGCACTGCGCAACTGTAAGGCATTTAACAGCATACCGGCTATCTCCGTAGAAGAAGCTAGGGCCCATTCTCCCGCAACCAAGAGCTTATACACATACAGTGAATCCATGACTACATTCAAGGGCTCAGTTGGCCAACGTAACAATGCCATGGTTACTGCTTTGGCCTCCAAAAACTGCACGGAACGACTGGGTTCAGTATATACTATTTGATGCCATGCCCCATCTTCCTTCCAAACACGGATGGCCTTACTAGTCTTGGAGGACGCATCAGTGAAGTTTGTGCGGCTGTCATTAGGGTGTTTAGCCAATTGCTGTGCTGGGAGGATGGGTAAGGCATGCAAGACCTCCCCACAGGGATGGACCTCATGTCCTGCTAATGTCCCGGCAAACTCTGCCAACGCACCCTGTAAAACAGAGACTTGCGGATAAACTAAATCCCATTGCGTTAGGGAGGGCAAGACAATGCGGTCCGGGTCTTTGCCGATAAAATGTTGACAAGCCCTCCGGCAACGCAGAATCATGGCGGCTACTAACAGTGGCCAAGTGATGATGGCTGTGTGCACTTTGCCCTGATGCAGCCACGCAAAAGGCCACTCCGGGCCTTCCGCAGGCTGCATCAACACACCATGGCAACTTTGCCTGGCCACAAAGAGTCGCGCAACAACTGGGCGTGTGGGTTGAAACCTTTGCAGGCCCCATTGCTGAGCCCGTTGGGCTATGCTTTCTAGCAAAGCACGCTGCGCTGGTTGCAACACACGTGGCGCCTGCAAAGGTTCCCCTCCCCGGAGTAGTTGGTATAACAGATTCAGTTCATCCTCAGCAATTGGAACAAAGTTCCTTAGCCACAACAGTTTGCCCAATAACTTTTGGGCATCATGTAAGGTATACACTTGGTCGGGGACTGTGAAACTCTGAGCGGTAATTGTGCGGGGGGTTAATTGAGTGCCTAGATAACTAACAGAAGGTCCTATTTGTGTTTTGTTGGGGGATATGTGTAGCCCATATTCACTTAGTTGCTGGACCGTTTGATCATAGAGGTGTTGCAACACAGAGTCGTCCCGATGGGATAGCAGAATGTCATCCATGTAATGAATAATGGTGGCTTCCGGGTGGTCTTCTCGCAGAGACCGTAAGGCCTTACCTACCGCGATTTGACAGAGAGTCGGCGAATTTTTCATACCTTGAGGGAGCACTTTCCACTGATACCGCTGCACGGGTGCTTGATGGTTTCGCTCTGGGATTGAAAAGGCAAACCTTTCGCGATCTCCTGGGTACAAGGGAATACTGAAAAAACAATCTTTTATATCGATCACAATGACACCTTGTCCCTTTGGCACGATGGCCGGAGAGGGTAGTCCTGGCTGTAAAGCCCCCATGTCCTGCAAGCAGGCATTGACTGCTCGCAAGTCATGGAGGAGCCGCCACGCCCCTGATTTCTTTTTTATAACAAATACAGGAGTGTTCCAGGGACTGGTGGAAGGTTCAAGATGGTCCATTTGCACTTCTCGTCGCACCAGTTCTAACACTGCCGCCCGCTTCTCCTCAGTCATCGGCCACTGCTCCACCCACACCGGCTTGTCCGTAAGCCAAGTGAGCTTCAAGGGACGGCAGACGGCAGTGGCCTGCATTAAAAATCCGTGGAAAGGTGACACCCCCAAAGATGTAGGCAACAGCGCCCAAGAATGGCTGTTGGGACTGTTGCCACCATTGGGTTGCACCATGCCACTCTGACAGAGTCGGCAGCAGTCGTAGGCTGGGCAAGAGTGATTTTCACTGGGGCCGTACTCATCCTCGACTCCTGTGCTCCCCCCACTCCCATCAATTGACCGTGTACTGCGGTGGGCCACTCTGGGGGCCAGGCATGAACTGGAATTACGGTAACATCTGCTCCCGTGTCTAACAGGGCTAGCAGACTAATGCGGGGTGGAGAAAGGGGTAATCCCACCTCTAGAACGATCACCCTTTCTGGACGGGTTTTCATGCCCATGGTTAATGCTATTTGGGCAGTAGGAGGAACTGTAGGAATCGTCGTCACATTGCCTTGTTCATGCCCCTCCCCTGCAGTGGTCAGTTCCACGGCAGCACTGTTTGATTCGGGGTTGTTGTTGGTGGGCCCTGTGCAAAAACTGAAGGGGAGAGCCCGGCCCCCATGCCCCCCCCCCGTACCGTTTCCCGACATCAGTCCCCGTTGTTTTGCAGACCCCGGAGCCCCCTGCCGGGTCTCGGCGTGGCATTCCCGAGCTCTGTGCCCGAGCTTGCCACATTTCCAACAGTGGAGTTTGCCCGCCCCCACCTCCTGGTCCGACCCTCCGGGTTTGGTTGCGCAATCCCTCGCTATATGGCCCCTACCCCCACATCGGTGACAAGCGCCTGCAGCCGCCTGCAAAACTTGTTGCAAGGCCGCCACTACGGGACGTGCTTCTTGTTGTTGCTCTCTCTCCAGTACATGGCGTATCATGTCGCCTAGCGACGAACCCGTTGACAAATGAGAGAGAAGCGCTGCGGTCTGTGGGTTAGCTTGAGCCCTAGCACATTCAACCAGAATCGCTTCTTTAGCCGACTCCGGGAGGTTCGCCGCTTGCATAGCAAGCTGGAGCCAGTCTAAAAAGGCAGTAAACCTCTCGGAGATCCCCTGCGGAACTTTTACCCAAGGGGGGTCCGCTCTATCCATGGCCGTGACACACCTAAGAGCGGCTAACGCAGTTGTTGCGACTGCCGTAAAGTCACGTCCGCGCATGCCCTGTGCCTGTGCCTGAGGCGTTGCGGCGTCCCTCCCCCATGAGCTGCTCTATGGTCACCCCCGCCAGGTGATGACCAGGAGCCTGAGCGTCGGCCACTATCTTAACGCATTGCGCCCGCCATTCCTCCTTGAACAACAGCAATGACGGGGGCAATACTCCCCTCATTAGCTGCATCACATCAAAAGGCGCAACAGGTGTTAAGAGCAGACACTCAAACAAAGTGAGCGCTTGTGAAGAATTCACTCCATGCGCCTGCACAGTACTCGCGAGCTCCCGAACGGTTTTTATATCAAAAGGTGTCCACTCGTACCCTCCCCTCGGTGCTGCCCGAATAGGGAGAACGACCGGTTGAAACCGAACCCCTGAGAGGCAACATTCTTTGGCCACTAGTTGCCAGTCTGTGCCTTTCTGAGTGTTCCCTTCCTCGCCATCCCCCGCCCCCGGTACCGGAGGCATTAAAGGCACCGCACGCTCTGCATTCTGTATAGCCCCGTCAAGCCTCTGCAACATGCCCTGTAGTGCCTGCAAGGCGGTCTGTCCCCCCTCTGTCTGTACCGGTGGCGCAGGTTTCAGTGGCCTCCGTACTGCATTATCCGCCTTCCCTTCGTCAGAACTATCGGAACCGATCTGAGGTGGCACCTCGCGCCACCCCCGGAAGGGCTCAGACGAGGGTTTAATCTGCTCCGGCAAGGGCGCAGGTAGTGGCTCAGCAGGCGCAGGCTCGGGTAAAGGTCCAGGAGGCTCGGTCGGCTCTCCCGGCAAGGGTGTCTGATTTTTCGCACAGGGAGGCGCCTTCCCCCCCCCCGTAGTTTTCAGCCGCCATAGCCTCGCAATCATCTCCTCTGTGGGTGGCTGTTCCTCCCACTCTCTCAGTTGTTGGTATAGATCGCCCTTAACATCCGTGCCTGGGACCCAGTCTAAAAGGCGTTCTTCCAAGTCCCTCTGAACCGTCCGCCGCAACTCCTCCCACGGATACTGGGGGGGGGGCGCATTAGGTCCCGCTGGTGCCGCCTCTATAGGGAAAACCTCCGTCTCCACCGCGCCCTCCGTGCCCATGTCTGCAATTAAGGACAGACCACTCTGTGAGCCCCGCTCCACTGTCGCCCACTCCGTCTGAGTCTGACTCACCGTCCCCGAGGGCACTGTCTCCCGCTGTTCCGGAGGCGGCTCTTTACTCACGGACACAGCAGCTCGCGTGGCCAACAGGCACGCCGTAGTCTGCTGTGTCGCCGTAATCACCTTCTCTATCTTGCCCCAAGTCTCCAATCGTTTAGCAGCTCCGCGCTCAGCCGCGAGCGCCGATCAGAGCAAGGACTCCCGAATGTCTCCCCATTTTGGGGGGCTCAAAGCTTCTCTAGGAGACTCAATGTCCCCCCGGCGCAGCAACCATTGGATGCATTCGCCCGTGGGGCCCTTCTTAATCAAATCACGGGCACCCACCTCATCAGCTAACACCTTCAACACCTTAATCACTTGCGCAAGCTCCATCGTCGCCTGTGCGACCGATCACGTCGGGGTCACCACTATGTAGCATTGCTACATATCAAGGTGCCGCGATTAGATCACTGGTCGGCCCGGACCAGGGAAGAGACAGATAACACACATGGTGTGAGTGCCAACTCCGCCCTTTATTGCGCAGTTAATTCCTTTTATACTAACAACAGTAGTTGGGATCACTGATACGTCATAGGGAGGCGACGACTAGCCTTCTACCTTTCCGTGACATTGCGAGATCTTCCGAACGGTGTACCCTACAATCTGTCTTCTCCTATTCTGTATCACATATGTGCACTACTTGTAGCAATGATTAGAAGTTTGCATCTACTCGTGACTTTGCAGTACACACTGTATTTTAAAATTTACCTTTCTATAGAGCTTATATCACTGCCTTTCAAATTGGATGGATTTAACAGCACATTTTTCACTCCTTCCTAACTTTCAAATTGCAGATGTTCCTGCTACAAAACAGGCATGTTTTCTACCAAAAGCATCTCTAGCAAAATATGTCTTTACGTAAGAAAACTGCATTTCTTTTGGAAGCCCAAATAGCTGAAATTATTTTTTCATTTACTGTTGTAAGAAAACCATAAAATGCTCTGTTGAGTAAAAATGCTCTATTGAAAAAAAACCAGTGAAGACCACAGCACCTTTTTCCATCATTCTTTTGTTGAGGAATTGGACCAAAACAATGAAAAAGTTCCCAGCAATGACATCAGTTTAGAAGAAAAAAGAAACCCAGTTCTGAGTCTTGTCACAGCCAGTTGCTCCGCTACAGGTATATATATCAACAGAGATCTGGCTCAGAATCAGAGCAGCTAACAGGAACTAAGAAAAAGATTAGGCTGAATGTCACTGGGCTAGCTAACCTTACTCCTGATGAAAAGCAATAGGACCCCTAAGAATCTTACTGGCCAAGCTCTGGAAGTTACAGGTCCTTCACACAATACTTTAAGACTAGCTATTTGTTAAGCTAAAGAGTGCCTGTTCTACATGAGTGAAGGAAGGGAATGTCTTATGATTAGTAAAAATTTCCAAGTATCCAATTGTCGTGGTTTAACCCCAGCCAGCAACTAAGCACCACGCAGCCGCTCACTCACTCCCCCCACACCCAGTGGGATGGGGGAGAAAATCGGAAAAAAAGAAGCAAAACCCACGGGTTGAGATAAGAACAGTTTAATAGAACAGAAAAGAAGAAACTAATAATGATAATGATAACACTAATAAAATGACAACAGCACTAATGAAAGGATTGGAATGTACAAATGATGCGCAGTGCAATTGCTCACCACCTGCCGACCGGCACCCAGCTAGTCCCCGAGCGGCGATTCCCCGCCCCCACTTCCCAGTTCCTATACTAGATGGGACGTCACATGGTATGGAATACCCTGTTGGCCACTTTGGGTCAGGTGCCCTGGCTGTGTCCTGTGCCGACTTCTTGTGCCCCTCCAGCTTTCTCGCTGGCTGGGCATGAGAAGCTGAAAAATCCTTGACTTTAGTCTAAACACTACTAGCAACAACTGAAAACATCAGTGTTATCAACATTCTTCACATACTGAACTCAAAACATAACACTATACCAGCTACTAGGAAGACAATTAACTCTATCCCAGCTGAAACTAGGACACCAATAATACTAGCTGACAAGCAAGTTCACATGTCCTGTTCGGCTCCACATGTAGCAAACACTTGCAGCTTCTACTGCTTTCAGAAGGACCTGAGAGCACATTTGAAGAAAAACAACATGAAGTCCTATCCTCAATGGAGGACCTTTCTATCAAATTCCTTCCTGTTTATCTTCTAATCAGCATGTCCAAATGGGCACATTCAAAATTAACAGTTGATTTGAAAACTGTAAGATTGAAATTCTCTACATTTCAATTCCTTAGTTTCTTAAAGCCCAACAACAGTACTGATGAATCATATTTAGCTACTTCATAAATAATATTTGAATACTATTATATAAGTGCAAACCACAAATAAGAACCATGTCCTGGGTTCAGCTGGGATAGAGTTAATTTTCACAAGAAGCTGGGAGGGGACACAGCCAGGATAGCTGACCCGAACTAGCCAAGGGGATATTCAATACCATATGATGTCATGCTCAGTATATAAACTGGGGGGGCTGGCCAGGGGTGAGGAGGGGTTGTGGCTCAGGAACGGGCTGGGCATTCAGGTTCCAGGTGGTGAGCAATTGCATTGTGCATCACTCGCTTCGTATATTCTTTATTATTATTATTATTATTATTATTATTATTATTATTATTTCTTCTCTCCTTGTGTTGTCCTATTAAACTGTCCTTATCTCAACCCATGAGTTTTCTACCTTTTTCTTCCGATTCTCCTCCCCATCCCACCGGGGCGGGAGAAGTGAGCAAGCAGCCGCGTGGTGCTTAGTTGCTGGCTGGGCCTAAACCATGACAACCCATCAGTTGTAGGTATACAAGGCTAACTCAAAACTTCCTCTCGACCAGGCCTGTATTTGTCCCACTGAATCATTTCTTGTGGACACCATCACTTCCCTTCTTCATTCACTTTTCTCCTTTTTCAAAATGTGGGTCAACACGTTCTCTGGAAAAGTTCGTTTTGAAATTTCACATACCTCCCTGAGAAAAGCTTCCTTTCTCCAAAAATATCTCCAAAGTACCCAGAAATCCTAACCACAAAACTTTTCCCAAAAGCCTAAATTGGCTGGTATGCAAGATTATGTGAAATGAATTGGTAAACAAATAAATAATTACACAGGCTATCTCACAAAATAAGAGTTAAAAATTCTAAGCATTATTCTTCTCAGTTCCACATTTTCAGGTGCTTATATATCAGTTATTTTGGGAAAGGAGATAACACAAAGCAAATTACACAAACACTCAGAGGATGTGTATTTGTGCGAACATTCTGAAATCCAAAGGAGACTTCACAGTGCTATCAATTTATGCAGACAGGGAGGAGCATGACACGGTGTAAAAGTGCTAAATCTGCAACACAACATAACTGAAATATCCATGACCAAATCTGAAGAGATCTTAATAATAACCATTGTGTAATGGGAAGATACATGAGATCAGATAAAAGCATAAAAATAGTTTTCACTTCATATGAATGTTAACATTTATGTAACCTCAAGAAAAAAAATTAAATAAAATAGAATAATCATAATAAGCCTGACAAGTATAACCATCACATTAGTACTGTCTACTGGGAGAAGCTGTATCAGAATATTCTGGAGATGATCTGGGACTACAGAAGGCTTTCTTAAATGTAAAATTAACTGCGTAAGCACTGCTCCATTATGGTAAGCTACCATCAGATATTAGTAAAAAAGGAAAACATAGCTTTTGGAAGATGTACTATAGCAATCAATCAATTACTCGGTCAAACAAATTATAACCCTGGAACTACTCTAAGGCTTTAGAAATGTAGGCTTCTATGTGCGGTTAAAAAAGA
Organism: Aquila chrysaetos chrysaetos; assembly: GCF_900496995.4. Classification (NCBI taxonomy): domain Eukaryota; kingdom Metazoa; phylum Chordata; class Aves; order Accipitriformes; family Accipitridae; genus Aquila; species Aquila chrysaetos. The sequence goes on along the minus strand of NW_024470324.1, from coordinate 70,154 downwards.
ACAGAACAGTTAATGCCTCTCAAAGTCACTAATTAAGAATCCGTATACCTTGTAGCTTTCCCAGCCATGAGCACAGTTAGGCATTTGCTTGGTTTCCCAAAGTGTCCTTTCAAATTTACCATTTCTCATTCTGTTGAGCTGCAGGTCTCGTTGAATAGTGTTCATGACCTGAATGTAGAAGGAGTAAATAAAAAGACAAACAGATGAAAAAGTATGCTGGATCTGATTACTCATTATGAATAATGATTATCTAACAAATAGGGATACTTTGCTGTACATATTAATGTATTTTCTAGCAAGATTTCAAAGTGCTTCACAAATATATTAGGATATCAAGCAACAACCCAGAACTCCTTAATGGCAATTATTTTCTCTGTCAGGAACATTAGATCCTTCTCTTTATCAAATATTAACATGGATAGAAAGAAGTATCTCAGGAAATCCTGATTTTCTGTACAGAAAAAAAGAAGTTGTTACCTGCCTAATGTTAGAAACAGATGTAGTCGTCATAATGCAGAGAAAAGTGAAAAGTCCATATCGCTGAAGGGCTGGCCAAAACTCCCATCTCTAATTAAATATATAATAACATATAAACATTTTTCAATACATAATAACATATTGTAAGAGTCCGTCAGAAAATCAGCATTGTCTCAACATTGTCATCAGGAATATGAACAGTACATTACCTGACAACGGCCTGTTTGGAGCGCAGCGGCCAAGCCCAAGGACAGAATGTGCGGTACAAGGCTCCTGGAAGGTACCTGGCTAGAGCCGTTAGAGATAACCGCATAGCTACTGTCAAAAAGGATGGATTGCAACCGTTGCCATGACATCGATGAAGAAATCATGAACTCTAGACGAACTTTGCTTCATTATAATACCAAAACACACCTCCTGGTCGAAGGCTACCCGCCTCCAAGACTTACCACGCCTCAGACACTGACCCTGCGCCTGCGTGATAGCTTCGCTCGAGAAGGGCGGAGATATGATAATTGTATTCTGAGAAGGGCGGAGACTCCTGAGGCAGAGGTGGAGCAAGGTGTGTTACTAAACATAAAAAACGACTTCTGAACAATGGGAATTGGAAGCTTCCCCACCAAGGACCACGACGATCGACGACGCAGCATTAGCTGGACCCGGGACCGTTAGGACGTCTTGAGATCAGCGGTGGTAGCTATAACCTCTCTTTCTCCTCTCTCTAAACTTAACTTTACTTTTCTCCTTTCTGTCACCCATCTCTAACTATCGCGTGCCTCTTCACAGGCAATACAATAAAGTTTTACTGTGTGATTACTGCTATCCCCTTTGGTGTTGGTCACCTTAATTTTGCACTTTCGAGATCGTAGCAAACGAACCATCACGAGTCCACCGAGTGGACCGTGACACATATAAACATTTTTCTTTTTTAAAATTGTCCCTTAGGTGCAAGGAATAAAATGAGCTACAGAGCTGAAAGCCTGATGTCCCATCTGCATCGCAGTCTTTATGCAATCTACTTAATATCACACTTCAATTGCTCCCTTTAGCAGTGAAGAAAAATGTTATTTTCAGGACACACCAGTATCTTTGTAAGAGCTAAAACTGAAATGATAAAACTACAGCATGAGTCAACATGAAGAAGAAAAATAAGATGCAGATGCAATCTTGCAAATAGTAAGTCTTAATGACTAAAAATTAACTATTTAAGGATTGCACAACTGTGCTTCAGAACTATGGCTAAGACAACATCTTATTTCCTCAAAGTATGTTAAAAGTCTCAACACCGATCACAGTCTTGGGTTACTGTACACATAACTTCGGGGCTTTTTAAAAAAGCTCTTTAAAATAAAAATTTATTCACACATAGTATCTCAAATGGGGTGTTTAAATCTTTAAGTCAATTAAAATTGTCAGAACATTTTAAAAACTAAAGCTTATGGAATTGATACAAACTCTTGAAATGATTAGAAATACTGTTACATCTTAAAGTTGAAACATATATTAACTATGTCATCTAACTAAAGCAAAATTGATTCCAGCTATTACTCAGTTATCTCTTTTATTTCCAAGGTTTAAATCAAGACTTTGTCTTTGAAAAATCTGTTCATCATAAAATTCTAGAATGCAGCATTTAGCATAGAGTCTCACAGGAAATGTTCTTGGTGCATTATTACCATCAGTAACGCTTATTCTGCTTCCCTTTTTATTCAAGTCATAATGAATGAACTATGACCTTTCTTTCCTGAATTATGTTATTTAATCAAGCTCCTAGTTTTAGAAGGACTCTCCTCTGAATAGCTCAAGAACTACTATAAGTTAACAGATACAAAACTAAGACCCTTATTTGATATTTTCATTGTATCTATAAACAAAATTTTAAAAGTTTAAATGGTAGGTATTTCAGAGACTGGCTACATCTCACCATAAATAAACAACTTATCACCTAGTTATTAACTTTGCTATTACTCTAAAGCAAAAAATTGTCCTTTCTCTTCTGTGGTGCTGTACTCCACAGCTGTGCATACAGCACAGCAGGACTAACAGTATACTGGCCTCAGAGGAGTTCTGCTAAATGTGATAATTTATCACAGGGGAAAAACTGCTCAGTTCACATATTTTATACCAAAATCAGGATTGGAGGAATTTATTAGAAACATGTAATTAACCAGCAATCAGCGAACTATATATTCAGGATTCAGCACTACAAGTAAAACAAAATATTAGATGCATACAAAATGCTAATAACCACAATATTAGATGAATACAACATGTTTATTATAAACACACACAAAACCAACCTCTTATAATAACCCCCCCCCCAAAAGCTCTAATCACACACACACGAACACAGTTACATGCGCACATCTCTCTTCTCACAGGACCTGTGAGTAGTTACAAGCACACACCCCTCTCCTGGGAGCATTGGTTCCCCTCCTTATACAGCTCCTGCTAGAGGTGTGGATGCTCTAGCTTTTTGTGTATCTGTGCGGTGTAGAGACTGAATTGTTATCTCGAGCTGTTTGTCTCAAAGATTGTTAGGTGTGAGAGACTGGACTGTCATCTCAAGCCATTCATCTCAAGAATTGTGAACTGCTTATCTCGAGCCCTTTGTCTCTGAGATGGCCTGTCTAAGCACGACATTTCCCGTCCATAAGGACAATTACTAGGCCACTGAGGCATCCAGGAGAGGAAACAGGCTGAAGCTGACAAGCATGCAAGAATGTGGAGGCTACCATTCTCACGGAAACTGTAGTCTTTGAGATAAGGTACTGGTTTCTGGTGTTGATCATGCAAAGGTCGTGTGATAGATGAAACCTGCAGCGCGTGAATAGTGCATGAACAATATGTATGTGCATACATCATCGAAATATGCCCTATAAAAAACCATGGAGACAAGTCGTGGTGTGCACCCACCAATGAAGAACTGAAGACTGAGGACCAACGGGACGCTGCTGGATCCATGGTGGTGACTATCCTTGCAACTCTACCCCAACTGCTTGCATGATTTCTGCTTTTTCTTCCATTCTATCCTATCACTACTATTTTCGACTTTTGATACTTTTGATAATAAAAACTCTTTGGGGTATATGGCATTTGACCACGTTTGCATCTCGCTCTTGGGATCATATTGAAACCTTCCCCGACATTGGATTGGGACAGGGCCCCATTCAAAATAGTTCTTTTTTGGGGTTACTCGATAGAGAGGGCTCACAAGCTGACTGTAACCTGGAATATGCATTCTCCAGAACCCCACAAGGCCTAGGAAAGCTTGTGTTTCTTTCTTGTTAGCTGGTGGAGACATAGTTGCTATCTTGTTGACCACATCCATAGGCACATGACGGCATCCATCCTGCCATTTTATTCCCAAGAACTGAATCTCCTGTGCAGGTCCCTTGACCTTGCTTTTCTCTATGGCGAAACCAGCTTTCAGAAGAATCTGAATTACTCTTTTTCCCTTCTCAAACACTTCTTCTGCCTCGTTGCCCCACACGATGATGTCATCTATGTATTGTAGATGTTCAGGGGCATCGCCTTGTTCCAGTGCCGTTTGGATTAGTCCGTGACAAATGGTAGGGCTGTGCTTCCACCCCTGGGGCAGTCGATTCCAGGTGTATTGGACACCTCTCCACGTGAAAGCAAACTGTGGCCTGCACTCTGCTGCCAAAGGAATGGAGAAAGATGCATTGGCAATATCAATTGTAGCATACCACGTGGCTGCCTTTGATGCCAGTTCATACTGGAGCTCTAACATGTCTGGTACAGCAGCACTCAGTGGCGGTGTCACTTCGTTCAGGCCGCGATAATCTGCTGTTAACCTCCACCCTCCATCAGACTTTTGCACTGGCCATATGGGACTATTAAAAGGTGAATGAGTCTTGCTGATGACTCCTTGGCTCTCCAGTTGATGAATCAGCTCATGGATGGGAGCCAGGGAGTCTCGGTTTGTCTGATATTGCCGCCGGTGCACCGTCCTGGTAGCGATTGGCACCTGCTGTTCTTCAGCTTGCAGCAATCCCACAATGAAGGGATCTTCCGAGAGGCCAGGCAGGGTAGATAGCTGTTTGATCTTCTCTGTGTTCATGGTGGCTAAACCAAAAGCCCATCGGTACCCCTTTGGATCCTTGAAGTACCCTCTCCTGAGGTAGTCTATGCCAAGGATACAAGGGGCCTCTGGGCCGGTCAACATGGGGTGCTTTTCCCACTTGTCCCCTGTCAAGCTCACTTCAGCCTCCAATACAGTCAATTCTTGGCATCCCCCTGTCACTCCAGAGATCCAGATGGGTTCTGTGCCCCTGTACCCTGATGGCACCAGCGTACACTGTGCACCAGTGTCTACCAAAGCCTTATACTTCTGTGGGTCTGATGTGCCAGGACATCGAATCCACACAGTCCAGTATATCCGGTCATCCCTTTCGTCCTCCTGGCCGAAGGCAGGGACCCTCTATTGCTGTTCCTCATCAGAGTATTCACTGTCTGACCCTTGTGGTGCCAGACCAGAAGTCCCCTCACCAGAATCAAGGGAGGTGGTTTCAGTTCTTCTATGCCTGGAGGATCGCTGATTGCTTTCTTGGGCCTCTACAGCAACTACGCTGACAGCCTTCTTCTCGGGTGACCCCTTCTTAACAGCTGTCTTCCCTCTCAGTTCACATACACAGGCTTCCAGCTTAAAGGTGGGTTCACCATCCCACTTCCTCATGTCCTCCCCTTGGTCACACAGGAAGAACCAGAGTGCACCACGCGGCATACGTCTTGGGCTCACTTTCCCTCTGACCGGGGCAAGAGAGGACTGATTTCTTGGAGCTTCCTTAACAGCCAAGGCACTGTCCTGTAGGGATGAGGAGACACAGAGATTTTCTTCAAAGTTTTGGAGCCAAGACGACACTTTCTCCACAGTTGGTGTTTCCATATCTGGGCAATACATTGCTGCCAAGCTGTTAGAATATGATGCTGGGGCACCTTGAATCACCTTTCTCCACATGGCCCGTGTGCACAGGACATCCTCTGGATCTTTTGAGACTTCCTCATCATCTAGATCACTGTAGATGACTTCCACCACTGCTAACTCTCTCAGGTACTGGATGCCTTCATCTGCGCTAGTCCGCTTTTCTGAGGAATTCACAAGATCTTCCTTGAATGGATATCTTGCCCTCACACTTGAGAGGAGCTGGCTCCAGAGACTGCAAATTGCTGCCTCTTTTCCAATTCCTCTTTCAATTCCCTGGTTTCTAGCAAGGGATCCCAGCTGTTGGGCTTCCTTGCCTTCCAGTTGCTGACTGTTGGCCCCGTTATCCCAGCATCGGAGCAGCCAGGCAGCAATCCGCTCACCTGACTGGCGGCTATAGTCTTTTCGCATGTCTCGAAGTTCTGATGTATTCAGGGACTGGGTAGTTTCTGCTTCCTGTTTAAGTTCCCTCACTCCTTCCTCCAATTTCTTTGTCGAAGGACCGGCTTCTAGATCAAACCTTTCCTCTACTTCTTCCCTTACTAATCAATAATATGGACCTGTTGATCTCCTTGTCCACTGCTTCTTTTTCACTACTGGGGCAATTACTGTAGTAGTTGTTGTTTGAGTGCCTATCTCAAGCATAGTGTCCTCAGATGCAGTTTGGGTCCCCGCCTCAAACACAATCCTCTGAGAGTGTTGAACTATGGCTCGATAGGCACAGGCCAGACCCCAGTACAGTGCGAGAAGCTGCTGGTTTTCATTGGGATAGGCAAGGCACCCCTCTGTTAGGTGGCGTGTCAGTTTGTCAGGGTTGCTTGCCTGTTCGGGTGTAATTCCCAGATTATTGTGGTGGAAGAAGACTTAACTGCAAGGTTCAAGGAAATTATTTATTTGAACTTCACTTACAGACTTAACACACCACTATTGCAGGTTTTACAGATACAATGGAGGAATGCACTATTGCAATTTTTAAAGCTAGAGTAGTACATTATTACAATTGCAAGCGATTCATAGACAACCACAAGCAGACATGTGTTTACAAACTTAAAGCATAAACAATATTCACTTACCCCTCAAGGTAAGGGCTCTCAATCCCAGGGAAGCTACCTTGTCTTGTGTCCCGATCAAGAGGGGGAAGGGTCTCCTTCACAAGCCAACTGTATAGTTGGAGAAGTGACTCCCCCATTTCCAACCTGAATCTTAGGGTTTTTATCCCCTGACTTGTGGAATGGTGTGTATGACTATGTCTGAGTGGATTATGATATATGCCTAAATGGATTAATTATATCTGCGTGGAGTTTCCCTTTATCTTTCCTTTGCTGGTCTGTGATTGTTTGAATACACAAGGTTGTCATTTGAAACTGAAGCTGAAACTGACGTGCAGAAACAGACTCCACAATCAGTGAGACTGTAAAGTAGGTATGTTCACTCAGCGCTGGGCAGCACGGGGGGTAGTCCCACCAAAGTCGTGCACGCCTGACTCGGCAGTTTGCTTCAAATTTATACAGTCAAGTGTTACATATACATAGAGTTTCGCAATACGCCTATACATAGGCATGATCTATCCCCGCTTCATATTAAAATTAGTTCCAAGAAGTCACAAGGCCGGTCTTGGCTGGTTCTTGGGGTTGACTGCTGCTTCTTTTGGCTCCCCGTTTCAGTCCCCCCTTTTCTAGAAAATAGTAAATTCTTTTACTATATCCAACTCTAGTACTTCTAATGCATTGTTTCCCTATCTAGCATTCTCTCAAAATATTTATTGGACTCGAGTTTTTGTCGCAACTGATTCTTTTTCCATTCGCTGTAAGAATCCCCTGTGCTTTGGAAACACCATAAGCTGCATCGAATTGTTGTACAAAGGATTATGAGCAGAAAAATGATTACTATTGCTGTCACAAACAGTTGTTTTGGCCATGTTAAATTTGGCAACCAGGAAGTTAGATTTTCCCATATCTCAGAAAATCCCCATGATGTGTCATCCATAGTGATAAGATGTAACTCCTTAGAAATTTCCCAAATCTTTCCAATATCTGTCTCTACTTGCTGTCTTTCATTTAAATAAGCACAACAGCTTTGATTTATAAGTACACCCCCCCCCCCCTTCCTTTGCGGTTAACGTATCTAATGCAAGGCGATTTTGTATCGTTATCTTTGCCAAGGAATCAATTTCGGCTTGTAATTTTCCTAGAGCGTCAGCAGTAGTATTGGCTAAAGTCTCGACCACCGCTGATACATTGACTATTGCTTTTTCCAATTCAGATACTCCAAGCATTGAGAAAAGCCATCGTACCACACTGTGGAATGTGGTACCTCGTTCCATAAGAGGGTTAGAGGTTCTTTTAGTCCTCGTGTGGTGCCATGGGGATCGGAATATTCCCTGTAATTTTCCTAAGACAGGGAGTGTTTGTGGGATTATTATTCCCTCTGTGCATTCTCCCCACCAATCGATAGGTAAACTCTTATGTGCCTTCCCGTTTGCACAAAGGTACCAACGCCCGTCAGGGAGATTACAATTGGATGGCTCCCGAGGAGGAGGAAGATAACAACTCCCTGTTAGATTTCCCCATCCGGTATTAGCTATCCCTGTAGAGTGTGATTCATTACATCGAAAGCAAGTTCCATTCAGTGTCCCAAGAAAACTAGAAGTGTTGGCATAATGGGGGCGCATCATTACGGGGTGTCCCCCTCTGCCTCTTTCCATGTCTTTTAATCTCCAAGACCAATTGTATCGATCATTATCATGTGGGTCTCTGCTATCCAGATCAAGTTTATACTTCACTATAGTTCTGGAACCATTTCCATATAAACAAGTATAGTTGGCAGTTCTATTTAATAGTGTTTTAGTGCTGTTTGTTCTGAGGGGGACACCAATAAATGGGAAGGTTTCTCCTTGTTTGGGTATTAAGGTACACATCCAACAGCTTGATACATTAATATCCTTTGCTAGCTCCTGGCTATATCTGACAAACAGGTTTTCATCCCACGCCTTACACAGAGTCCCCACAACTCCCCATATTACCGCGTAAAAACTAAATGTCCATCGGGTTTTGTGGTGACTTTCCATGGAGTTTTGGGTGTCTTTTTCACTCTGGTGTGATGAATCCAAGCGTCCTGTTCCTTGATTCTGATTGCAGTAAAGGAGGTGAGTAGTACTTGGAATGGTCCTTCCCACTGTGGCTCCAGGTTTTTTTCTGTAAGAGACTTTACATATACATAATCCCCAGGTTGTACAGGTCCATCTAAACCTCTCCCTCGAGTCCCTACCACATGCTTCCTGATTTTATTGAGCTGCTTACTCAATGCTACCATGTAAGAGGTCACAATTTCATCCCCAGCTTGCACAGACACCCCTCTCTCTATTTCATAGGGTCGTCCATACAACATTTCAAAGGGGCTCAGTCCTTCCCTCGCCCTTGGTCTTGTTCATATACACAGAAGGGCTAAAGGGAGAGACTGAGGCCATGTCAAATTTGCTTCTTGTCCTAATTTCACAATTTGCTGTTTGATTAAGTGGTTCATTTTTTCCACTTGACCACTCGACTGGGGGTGATATGGAGTATGAAGTTGCCAATCTATAACCAAATGGCGGCTAATTTGTTGTACTATTTTTGAGACAAAATGTGGTCCTCTGTCAGAGGATATGGTTGCTGGAACCCCAAAACGTGGTATTATCTCTTGCACCAGTATTTTAGTTACCTCCCGAGCTTTAGCCGTTCTTGTTGGGAATGCTTCTGGCCAATCTGAAAAGGTATCAGTTCATACCAGTGAATATCGATACCCCCCCTTTTCTTGGAAGTTCTGTAAAATCAATTTGCCATTGTTGTCCAGGCCCATTGCCTTTTTCAATCTGGCCCATTTCCGTCTTGGGAGTATCCTTAGGATTAGTCTGAAGGCAAAGATCGCATTGTTGAGTCACCTGTCTCACCGTGGTATATAAATTTCTAGCCACAATTTCTCTTATCAAATGTTTATACAGAGTCTCTGTTCCCCAATGTCTTTTCCTATGCTCCTCCCGTATCAAATGCCACAGTAAGCAAGAGGGAATGATTAGTTTTCCCTGTGGGGTATGAGCCCACCCCTCTTCATTATATGACCCTTCTAAATCTGTAATAAGCTTCTGATCTTCCCTGGTATATTCTGGCTTACCTTTTAGGGAGATTTGTCTATCAGGAATTAAAGCCCCTTCTATTTTTACCTTTGTTCTGGCCACTTGTTTTGTCTCTGTCTGCCAGTTCATTCCCTTTTTCCAAATCTGAGCTCACTTTCTGGTGTGCCTTAATATGCATAATTGCTACTTTCTTAGGGAGCTGGACAGCTTCCAGTAACTTCAGAATTTCTTCTGCGTGTTTGATATTTTTCCCCTGGGAATTCAATAGTCTTCTCTCCTTCCAAATTGCTCCATGTGCGTGTACAACTCCAAAGGCATATTTTGAGTCTGTATAAATGTTCACAACTTTGCCCTGGGCCAATTCCAGGGCGCGGGTTAGAGCAATTATTTCTGCCTTCTGTGCGGAGGTGTTCATGGGCAAAGCCCCTGATTCTATTACCTCTTGGCTGGTGGTGATGGCGTATCCCGCATGTCAATTACCATTTAGGACGTAACTGCTTCCGTCTGTGAATCAAGTTTCCCTGTTTTCCATGGGGCTGTCTTTCAGGTCTGGGCGGCTTGCGTATGTTGCTTCGATGGTTTCCAAACAGTCATGATGTACCGGTTCTCCTGTGTTCCCACTGAGAAAAGAAGCTGGGTTGACAATGTTAGTGACTACAATCTCCACATCATCCTGCTCTACCAATATGGCTTGATATCTCAGGAATCTTTGTGGAGAGAGCCAATGTCCACCTTTTGCTTCCAGTACTGCTGATACTGTATGAGACACCAAAACAGTCATTTTCTGGCCCAGAGTAAACTTTTGGCCTTCCTGTATGTTCAGTATCACAGCTGCAACCGCCCGCAGGCATCCAGGCCAACCTTTTGCAGTTGTGTCTAACTGCTTAGAGAGGTAGGCAACTGCCCGTCGATATGGGCCCAGGTTTTGTGCTAATATTCCCAGGGCAATGCCCTGCTTCTCATGGGAGTAAAAAAGAAACGGCTTACTCACATCTGGGAGTCCTAAGGCCCGGGCCGACATCAAAGCCTTTTTCAGTAGCTCAAAGGCTCGTTCGGTCTCCTTGTTCCACTCAAGGTGTCTCTGCTCAGTGGCTGTCAGCGCATACAGTGGTTTAACAAGCAATCCATAATTATAAATCCACAATCGGCACCTGTCCTAGTTTCAGCTGGGATAGAGTTAACTGTCTTCCTAGTAGCTGGTACGGTGCTATGTTTTGAGTTCAGTATGTGAAGAATGTTGATAACACTGATGTTTTCAGTTGTTGCTAAGTAGTCTTTAGACCAAAGTCAAGGATTTTTCAGCTTCTCGTGCCCAGCCAGCGAGAAAGCTGGAGGGGCACAAGAAGTTGGCACAGGACACAGCCAGGGCACCTGACCCAAAGTGGCCAACAGGGTATTCCATACCATGGGACGTCCCATCTGGTATAGGAACTGGGAAGTGGGGGCGGGGAATCGCCGCTCGGGGGACTAGCGAGGTGTCAGTTGGCGGGTGGTGAGCAATTGCACTGCGCATCATTTGTACATTCCAATCCTTTCATTAGTGCTGTTGTCATTTTATTAGTGTTATCATTATCATTATTAGTTTCTTCTTTTCTGTTCTATTAAACTGTTCTTATCTCAACCCGTGGGTTTTGCTTCTTTTTTCCCGATTTTCTCCCCCATCCCACTGGGTGGGGGGGGGAGTGAGTGAGCGGCTGCGTGGTGCTTAGTTGCTGGCTGGGGTTAAACCACGACAGCAGCACCCCGTCATTCCCAGAAAAGTCCGTAACTCTTTTACTGTCTGAGGTCTCTGAGTTTGGCATATTGCCTCTTTACAGGCCTGTCCCAAAGTTCTTTGTCCCGCACTAATTTCATAGCCCAAATAATTCACTTTGCGTTGCATTACCTGTGCTGCCTTCTTGGATACCCGGTACCCTTGAAGTCCCAGGAAATTCAACAGACTCACCGTCCATATTATACAATCTTTCTCTGTTTTGGTGGCGATCAGGATATCATCCTCATACTGTAACTGCTTTCCCTCCTCAGAAGGGGTTTCCAAGGATTCCAAGTCTTTCGCAAGCTGATTGCCGAAAATGGTAGGACTATCCTTAAATCCTTGTGGCAACACCGTCCAAGTGAGCTGGGTCTTTCGACCACTCTTGGGGTTTTCCCATTCAAATGCAAATAATTTTTGGCTGGTCTCATGGAGAGGGAGGCAAAAGAAAGCATCCTTCAAATCGGCTTTCGGCCTTCCTTGATCCTAACTTCAACAGGTGGAGCACTTTTCGCTCTTCCAGGTGCATCAGTAGCCCATACCCCTGGGTACATTTGGTTTAAGATGTCCTCGTTAATGCTTCCTTCTAGGGGGAGACTGGTTAAAGTTAGGCTCAACATTTGAATATATTGCTGATCTTTTACCTCCAGAGTAATTTCTCCCTTTTCGAATACAATTTTTGCTCCCAATTGTTCCAACAAGTCCCTTCCCAAAAGTGCCTTTGGGGAGTTGGGCATATATAAAAATTTATGAATGCCCCACTGTTTTCCTAATTTATATTCTAAAGGTTTACAAAAATATGCCTTTTCACTTTGGCCAGTCGCTCCTTTCACCATGACATAATCATCTCCCAGGGGCATCAAAGCTTGGTTCAGAACCGAGTATGTTGCCCCCGTATCTACCAAAAATTCTACCTCTTGTTGTGTTTTCCCTAGCTTAATTATAACCAGTGGATCCGCTAGGGTAGATTCCCCAGGTTCCCGTCAATCTCCCTTCACGTGGGCTACCGTTCTTCCTGTTTGAGCCCTCTGATCCTCCTTGTTCCTTGGGCATTCCTTTTTCCAATGACCAAATCTCTTACACAAAGCACATTGATCCTTGCCCAGTCGGGGCAAGTCTCGTCTAGGCCCTCTTCCTCTTTCTTCCTGGATAACAGCCAGTAATTTCTTTTGCCCTTGCCTATATCCTTCCTCTCTGTTACTAAATACTCTCCATGCTTCATCCAATAATATTTCTAAATTCCTACCCTCTGTAGGGCGTAATTTCTGAAGTTTGTGCCTTATATCCCCTGTAGATTGACCCAAAAACAGGGAGACCAATTGTTGTATTCCTACCTCTGGCCCAGGATCCAGCGGTGTGCTGCGGGGCATTACATCCCTCAGTCGATCCAGGAATTCGGATGGAGACTCGGAAGGACTCTGTTTGACTGCATATAAAGCTGACCAATTTATAGTTTTGGGGATTTCCCTCTCCATTCCTTTTGTAATCCAATCCTGATACCCCTGCAATCTTTCCATATGTGCAGATCTATTAACATCCCACTTTGGGTCTTGGAGAGGGAAATATTCCTTAATGTCCCCTCCTGTAATCTTATAATGATCTTCAGCTAGGTTCTCTGCTGGTTTTAAAATCAGCTGTTTCTCTGTCTCAGTCATATATTCCAATAATAGCTGTATATCCTTCCAATCAGGGTTATGCTGTTTTACAATAAATTGGAAATGCTTAGTTACACTTACCGGATCACTCCTATAATCTTTTGCAACCTTTTTCCATTCCTCTAGGTCAGCAGTAGAAAAGGGTACTTTGATTAACATCGTCCCACCATCCGGCCTCACCGCCTCTCGGAGAGGTGCTTGTAAAGCTGTTGAGGTAGTTTTCTTCCTAGTACGGGAAGATACAGGGCTGTTCGGGGGGGGGTCGGAGTTCTATCCGAGTCTGCATCCTGTTCCTGTGGTCGAGGGGGAGGCTTAAACAAATCAGATCTTGTTCTGGTGCCTGATGGATTTTATTTGCCTTAGTACATCTTTGTCCAATACTACATGCCGAACAGCACCGCCTCAGTTTACCTCTAAGCTCCTTGTTGTTTTCTTGCTCAAGTGCAAGCACCATGGGGTCCTGTGGGGGTACCATTCCACAGTCCCTTTGCCACTCCGGATGGTTTCGGAGGGTGAAAAACATGTCTGCATACGAAACCTCATCCCATTTTCCTTCTCCCCTTAAAAACAGCATTAATTGTAATAGAGTATTATAATCTATTGACCCATTAAGTGGCCACTTAGCATCACCTTCTCACTTATACAACGGCCACCATTGATTGCAATATTTAATAAGGTTCTTTTTATTTTCCGTACCTCCGGTCCCAACAATATCTTTCCAGTGGGCAATTACACAACCCAGAGGACTCTTCCTCAATATTCCCCCTTGATTGTTTCCCATTTTATAACTTCTCCTTTTAATAAGCTTCCATGCAAATCGTTTCTTACACCTCTTTATAGTTTTTTTCCCAGTTTTCCTCCCACACGTCCCGAATTTCCGGGATTAAATTTTCCTTTCACACACCAATTTCACTATTTCGGCTACCTTTCCAACCACAAACAATCTCAACTGTGTATGTAGCCCATCCCCTCTTATCCCAGGGAGTCCAAACCCGACACTCAGGGCATTCAATATCCCCTCCACAATCTATTTGCAACCTCTGTTTACACCACACACATTCCAGGACATATGAGGGCATACACTCATTTCCTGGATGTAAAAGACACCGTTCAAATACCCACATTTATGCGATGCACCATACAGGGACTTTCTTATACCAACACCACAAAATGATTAAGATAATCAAACTCAAAATTACAATTACAACGCTAACATATAAATTTAAGTTCCAAATTATCAGGGAGTCACACTTCGTTCGTCTCCGGCCGTACCCCTTGAGGAGTTATGAAACTGTGGATCAGAACTCCACACACGCTCCGCAGCTGAGCTGTGTCTCTTTTATTTAAACATTCAATTCACAGTTTTAGACATTTACACTTTAACAAGCATATATACACATATTTAATCTCAACATAACATTTCCACATACTCACACAAAATCTTTAACATTAAATTTCCAAACATTCACATCATACAATCATCGCTTCAGTTGACAACCTTTCAGCAGCTGCAAAAATGTACCAAGCGCAATCGCGAGGGGGTCCGCTTACCCTTCTCCTGCCCCTTATATACCAGTCATCGACAGGTCCGTCCTGGCTCCCGATACTGGGATGCAGCGGTCACCCTGGATTTGCTCGATCTACCCCCAAGATCGCTGGCGGCCGCTCTATCGGTCAGCAAATCCCCCCTTGTTACCATACAGGGTACCCTCCTCCCATACGGGGACTCTGCTGCACGCCAGACGTCTCTGCGCGATTTACCAGCTGCCCCGGCCCATACTTTTACAGGCTCCCTTTGTGAAACATACCGTTTGGTCCGCGGCTTCAGGAGGTTGTTGTCTGCTCCCGCGGTGAGCGGCTGGCAGCAGAGGCTCCTCCGAGGAAAGTGCTCGGGGCGCGCCTAGGGGCGTCCGCTCTGCAGTCGGTCCTGCAGCCGAGCAGAGAGTCTCCTGGCTGGCTCACCAAACTGATGTGCGGAAACAGACTCCACAATCACTGAGATTGAAAAGTAGGTATGTTCACTCAGCGCTGGGCAGCACAGGGGGGGTAGTCGCACCAAAGTCGTGCGCACCGGACTCGGCTGTTCGCTTCAAATTTGTACAGTCAAGTGTTACATATACATGGAGTTTTGCAATACGCCTATACATAGGCATGATCTATCCCCGCTTCATATTAATATTAGTTCCAAGAAGTCACAAGGCCGGTCTTGGCTGGTTTTTGGGGTCGACTGCTGATTCTTATCAGGCACTATCTCCTGCCCCAGCCAGCCTCAACAATGCAAACGTTAGGCATCACTTCTCATCCCCTTGGGCCAACAATGCAAACATTAAGCACCACTTCTCATCCCCTTGGGCCATGTCTACCTCTATTGAAATTTCTTTAACTTCACTATAAGCTAGATAATTACTAAACAGTTCCTATCTACATGCATATATCTACTATATCTACTAAGGTTCGTTTGGCTCCCCGTTTCAAAACACTCCTTTTTTTTTTTACCTTCCTTCTTCCAGCAACTGAATAGTGGTTGGATTAAGACTCGGGGCATACTATTTGTTAAGGGATTTCAAGGCTCAGTGCAGGTTTTGGTTCTTTGAATGGCACAGCCACCGCTCTGTTTACTTTAGGGTTTATCAGACAACCCAGGGCTAAGCTGTCTACACAGCTCCCCCTGAGTCCTCTCTGCAGAGAGACAGGGCCTCAAGGCAATCCAAGGCTGGGTCGCTTTTGTAACCCCCCCTGTGGTGGGTTGACCCTGGCTGGGTGCCAGGTTCCCTCCAAAGCCGCTCTATCACTCCCGCTTCTCAGCTGGACAGGGGGGAGAAAATATAACAAAAGGCTCATGAGTCAAGATAAGGACAGTTTAATAAAGTGAAAGCAAAGGTCGCGCGCGAAAGCAAAGAAAAACAAATGATATCATTCTCTACTTCCCATCAGCAGGCGATGTCTAGCCACTTCCTGGGAAGCAGGGCTTCAGTACGCGTGGTGGTTTGTATTGGGTCTGGCTGAGATGGAGTTAGTACTCCCCATAGCAGCCCTCATAGAACTGTGCTCTGCATCAGTAGCTAGAAAGGTGTTGATAACACACCAGTGTTTTGGCTACTGCTGAGCAGCGCTGGCACAGCACCAAGGCTGTCTCTCCAACATTTTTGCCCCCCCTCAATGGCAGGCTGGGGCAGGGCAAGATCTTGGGAGGGGACATAACCAGGACAGCTGACCTTAACTAACCAAACAGATATTCCATACCATATGACGTCAGCTCAGCTATAAAAGCTAAGTAAAGGGAGACGGAAGTGGGGGGGGGCATTTTGTCTCCCGGAGAACCACTACGCGTACTGAAGCCCTGCTTCCCAGGAAGTGGCTAGACATCGCCTGCTGATGGGAAGCAGAGAATAATATCATTTGTTTTTCTTTTCTTTCACACGCGACCTTTGCTTTCACTTTATTAAACTGTCCTTATCTTGACCCACGAGCCTTTTGTTATATTTTCTCCCCCCTGTCCAGCTGAGAAGCGGGAGTGATAGAGCGGCTTTGGTGGGCACCTGGCACCCAGCCAGGGTCAACCCACCACATTCCTTTTTGGCGCCCAACGTGGGGCTCGACAACGGCAGTTTTGCATTAAGCGTGCCTTAGCTAGTTATTAAGTGGCAAGCTCCTGTGCAGGTCACGGAGCTTGTTGGCTGCTTGCTTATCTCTATCTTGCTGAGTTTGGGAACATGGTAATGCAAATAATGGCTGTGTGCTTTGCCTTGGCACTGATGGTTTTTTTGTGCTGCGGGAGCTATCTTGTGGGGAGAATGAAGGAACTCGGGAACATGCTAATACAAATAATATCTATGTGCTTTGTCCTGGCACTGATGGCTTTGCTGTATTGTGGAAGCTATCTTGTGGAGGAGATGAGGGAACACATCTCCCTCTCCCTACCAGGCATTGATGTGAATGGTTTTATTATGCAGGCTCCCGAGGTCCTTGTTCACCCTTATGTGAGTTGTTCAATACTAATAATTCATACTGGTGGTATATTATGGGTATTGTGGAATCTGGTCTCATCCTGGTATAAGAGAAGACAAGTTTCGGGTGAGGCAATACTGAAATGTGCCCTCAAGCGACCGGTCCCTGGGTGGCAGGGTATATGGAAGGATTTGGGCAGATTCCTAGGACAGTTATCACCTCCCATAATCTGGGGCTTTACACCTGAACAGGAAAGTAACCCTGACAAACTGACACGCCACCTGATAGAAGGGTGCCTTGCCTATCCCAATGAAAACCAGCAGCTTCTCGCACTGTACTGGGGCCTGGCCTATGCCTATCGAGCCATAGTTCAACACTCTCAGAGGACCATGGTTGAGGCAGGGACCGAGACTGCATCTGAGGACACCATGCTTGAGATAGGGACCCAAACAACAACAACCACCACAGTGATTGCCCCAGTAGTGAAAAAGAAACAGTGGACAAGGAGATCAACAGGTCCATACCATCGATTAGTGAGGGAAGAAGAAGAAGAGGAAAGGTTTGATCTAGAAGCCGGTCCTTCGACAAAGAAATTGGAGGAAGGAGTGAGGGAACTTAAACAGGAAGCAGAAACTACCCAGTCCCTGAATACATCAGAACTTCGAGACATGCGAAAAGACTATAGCCGCCAGTCAGGTGAGCGGATTGCTGCCTGGCTGCTCCGATGCTGGGATAACGGGGCCAACAGTCAGCAACTGGAAGGCAAGGAAGCCCAACAGCTGGGATCCCTTGCTAGAAACCAGGGAATTGAAAGAGGAATTGGAAAAGAGGCAGCAATTTGCAGTCTCTGGAGCCAGCTCCTCTCAAGTGTGAGGGCAAGATATCCATTCAAGGAAGATCTTGTGAATTCCTCAGAAAAGCGGACTAGCGCAGATGAAGGCATCCAGTACCTGAGAGAGTTAGCAGTGGTGGAAGTCATCTACAGTGATCTAGATGATGAGGAAGTCTCAAAAGATCCAGAGGATGTCCTGTGCACACGGGCCATGTGGAGAAAGGTGATTCAAGGTGCCCCAGCATCATATTCTAACAGCTTGGCAGCAATGTATTGCCCAGATATGGAAACACCAACTGTGGAGAAAGTGTCGTCTTGGCTCCAAAACTTTGAAGAAAATCTCTGTGTCTCCTCATCCCTACAGGACAGTGCCTTGGCTGTTAAGGAAGCTCCAAGAAATCAGTCCTCTCTTGCCCCGGTCAGAGGGAAAGTGAGCCCAAGACGTATGCCGCGTGGTGCACTCTGGTTCTTCCTGTGTGACCAAGGGGAGGACATGAGGAAGTGGGATGGTGAACCCACCTTTAAGCTGGAAGCCTGTGTATGTGAACTGAGAGGGAAGACAGCTGTTAAGAAGGGGTCACCCGAGAAGAAGGCTGTCAGCGTAGTTGCTGTAGAGGCCCAAGAAAGCAATCAGCGATCCTCCAGGCATAGAAGAACTGAAACCACCTCCCTTGATTCTGGTGAGGGGACTTCTGGTCTGGCACCACAAGGGTCAGACAGTGAATACTCTGATGAGGAACAGCAATAGAGGGTCCCTGCCTTCGGCCAGGAGGACGAAAGGGATGACCGGATATACTGGACTGTGTGGATTCGATGTCCTGGCACATCAGACCCACAGAAGTATAAGGCTTTGGTAGACACTGGTGCACAGTGTACGCTGGTGCCATCAGGGTACAGGGGCACAGAACCCATCTGGATCTCTGGAGTGACAGGGGGATGCCAAGAATTGACTGTATTGGAGGCTGAAGTGAGCTTGACAGGGGACAAGTGGGAAAAGCACCCCATGTTGACCGGCCCAGAGGCCCCTTGTATCCTTGGCATAGACTACCTCAGGAGAGGGTACTTCAAGGATCCAAAGGGGTACCGATGGGCTTTTGGTTTAGCCACCATGAACACAGAGAAGATCAAACAGCTATCTACCCTGCCTGGCCTCTCGGAAGATCCCTTCATTGTGGGATTGCTGCAAGCTGAAGAACAGCAGGTGCCAATCGCTACCAGGACGGTGCACCGGCGGCAATATCAGACAAACCGAGACTCCCTGGCTCCCATCCATGAGCTGATTCATCAACTGGAGAGCCAAGGAGTCATCAGCAAGACTCATTCACCTTTTAATAGTCCCATATGGCCAGTGCAAAAGTCTGATGGAGGGTGGAGGTTAACAGCAGATTATCGCGGCCTGAACGAAGTGACACCGCCACTGAGTGCTGCTGTACCAGACATGTTAGAGCTCCAGTATGAACTGGCATCAAAGGCAGCCACGTGGTATGCTACAATTGATATTGCCAATGCATCTTTCTCCATTCCTTTGGCAGCAGAGTGCAGGCCACAGTTTGCTTTCACGTGGAGAGGTGTCCAATACACCTGGAATCGACTGCCCCAGGGGTGGAAGCACAGCCCTACCATTTGTCACGGACTAATCCAAACGGCACTGGAACAAGGCGATGCCCCTGAACATCTACAATACATAGATGACATCATCGTGTGGGGCAACGAGGCAGAAGAAGTGTTTGAGAAGGGAAAAAGAGTAATTCAGATTCTTCTGAAAGCTGGTTTCGCCATAGAGAAAAGCAAGGTCAAGGGACCTGCACAGGAGATTCAGTTCTTGGGAATAAAATGGCAGGATGGATGCCGTCATGTGCCTATGGATGTGGTCAACAAGATAGCAACTATGTCTCCACCAGCTAACAAGAAAGAAACACAAGCTTTCCTAGGCCTTGTGGGGTTCTGGAGAATGCATATTCCAGGTTACAGTCAGCTTGTGAGCCCTCTCTATCGAGTAACCCCAAAAAAGAACTATTTTGAATGGGGCCCTGAGCAACAACAAGCCTTTGAGCATATCAGACAGGAAATAGCTCGTGCAGTAGCTCTTGGGCCTGTCCGGACAGGACCAGATGTACAAAATGTACTCTACACTGCAGCTGGGGAGCCTGGTCTCACCTGGAGCAACTGGCAGAAAACAGCAGGAGAAACCCGAGGTCGACCATTAGGGTTTTGGAGCCAGGGGTACCGAGGATCAGAAGCCCACTACACCCCGACTGAAAAAGAGATACTGGCAGCATATGAGGGGGTTCGAGCCGCTTCAGAAGTTGTTGGTACAGAAGCATATCTCCTCTTGGCACCACGATTGCCCGTGCTACACTGGATGTTCAAAGGAAACATCCCCTCTACACATCATGCAACCAGCGCTACATGGAGTAAGTGGATAGCGTTGATCACGCAACGAGCTCGACTGGGGAAATCTAACTGCCCAGGAATTCTGGAAGAGATCATGGACTGGCCAGAAGGCAGAGATTTTGGAGCAACGCCTGAGGAGGTGGCTCGTGCCCAAGAGGCACCACCATATAATGAGTTATTGGAAGACGAAAGGCGTTATGCTTTGTTTACTGATGGATCCTGTCGTGTGGTAGGGAACCATCGGAAGTGGGAAGCTGCTGTGTGGAGTCCCACATGACAAGTCATTGAGGCCACTGAAGGAGAAGGCGAGTCAAGTCAGTTTGCAGAAGTGAAAGCCATCCAACTAGCCCTAGACATTGCTGAATGAGAGAAGTGGCCGGTACTCTACCTCTATACTGACTCCTGGATGGTGGCTAATGCCCTATGGGAGTGGCTACAGCAGTGGAAGAAGACCAATTGGCAATGCAGGGGTAAACCCATCTGGGCAGCAGCATTGTGGCAGGACATTGCTGCCCATGTAGAACACATGGCTCTAAAGGTACGTCATGTAGATGCTCACATGCCCAAAAGCCGTGCCACTGAAGAACATCGAAATAATGAACAGGTAGACAAGGCTGCCAAAATAGAAGTAGCTCAGGTGGACCTGGACTGGGAGCACAAGGGTGAGCTATTTGTAGCTCGATGGGCCCATGAGACATCGGGACATCTAGGGAGAGATGCAACCTATAGGTGGGCTCGTGATCGAGGGGTGGACCTGACCATGGAAGCCATCACACAGGTCACTCATGAATGTGAAACATGTGCTGCAATCAAACGAGCCACCAGAGTAAAGTCTCCCTGGAACAGAGGGCGCTGGCTGGGTTTTCGATATGGCGAGGCCTGGCAAATCGACTACATTGGACCACTGCCACGAACACGCCAAGGCAAGCGCTACATACTCACGATGGTGGAAGCAACTACTGGTTGGCTAGAAACATATCCTGTAAACCATGCCACTGCCCGAAACACCATCTTAGGCCTTGAAAGGCAAATTTTATGGCAACATGGTACCCCAGAAAGAATTGAATCAGACAATGGGACTCATTTCCGAAATAACCTCATAAGCTCCTGGGCAAAGAAACACGGCATTGAGTGGGTGTACCACATACCCTATCACCCGCAAGCATCTGGAAAAATTGAGAGATATAATGGACTGTTGAAGACTATGTTGAGAGCGCTAGGCAATGGGACATGGAAGCACTGGGATACAAATTTAGCAGAAGCCACTTGGCTAGTTAACACCAGAGGATCTGCTAACCGTCCTGGTCCTGCCCAAACAAAACCCCTACATACTGTGGGAGGAGATAAGGTCCCCGTAGTGCACATGGGGAAGTGGCTGGGGAAGGCAGTGTGGATTGCTCCTCCCATGGGAAAAGGCAAACCTCTTTGCGGGATTGTCTTTGCTCAGGGACCTGGGTGTACTTGGTGGGTAATGCGGAAGGATGGGGAGACCCAGTGTGTGCCTCAAGGACATTTAACCTTGAGGGAAAAATAATCTGTAATGTGAGTTGTATGTTGTAGGAAGTAATGTAGCAGGAATGACCTGAACCGCAGAGGAGTGAACTTCGCAAGGAACCAGACAAGTGCATCGATGACCTAAACCAAGCCGGTGTTGGTGCCCAACAATAGAACATACTGCTTCTCCTGCCCTGACCACTCATCTTGACGGATGGGGCGCAAGTCAAAACCTGTGCGTGAACATCTGGAGGAGTGGAAGAAGCCCATGGAATATCTACCTCTTAAAGGACAGGGGACAGTAGTTAATAAGAATGTATAAATCTGTATGTTGGGTATAAAAGTGGTTTAAGTATGTAGTTTCAGTTGTAAGTGTTCGTAAGAAGGGATTTCAGTAATGAGAATTAAATACAATGGCATGGTTAGAAGACATCTGTATTAAATTATGTTGGACATGAGCATGACGCAAATGGTATGGAATAAGGGGTGGAGATTGTATTGGGTCTGGCTGAGATGGAGTTAGTACTCCCCATAGCAGCCCTCATAGAGC
The DNA here is from genome assembly GCF_900496995.4 of Aquila chrysaetos chrysaetos. Taxonomy (NCBI): domain Eukaryota; kingdom Metazoa; phylum Chordata; class Aves; order Accipitriformes; family Accipitridae; genus Aquila; species Aquila chrysaetos. Next base: position 47,995 of record NW_024470324.1, on the reverse strand, counting down.
TGTGCTCTGCATCAGTAGCTAGAAAGGTGTTGATAACACACCAGTGTTTTGGCTACTTGTCCTAGTTTCAGCTGGGATAGAGTTAACTGTCTTCCTAGTAGCTGGTACGGTGCTATGTTTTGAGTTCAGTATGTGAAGAATGTTGATAACACTGATGTTTTCAGTTGCTGCTAGTAGTGTTTAGACCAAAGTCAAGGATTTTTCAGCTTCTCGTGCCCAGCCAGCGAGAAAGCTGGAGGGGCACAAGAAGTTGGCACAGGACACAGCCAGGACACCTGACCCAAACTGGCCAACAGGGTATTCCATACCATGGGACGTCCCATCTGGTATAGGAACTGGGAAGTGGGGGCAGCGAATCGCCGCTCGGGGACTAGCTGGGTGCCGGTCGGCGGGTGGTGAGCAATTGCACTGCGCATCATTTGTACATTCCAATCCTTTCATTATTGCTGTTGTCATTTTATTAGTGTTATCATTATCATTATTAGTTTCTTCTTTTCTGTTCTATTAAACTGTTCTTATCTCAACCCGTGGGTTTTGCTTCTTTTTCCCGATTTTCTCCCCCATCCCACTGGGTGGGGGGGGAGTGAGTGAGCGGCTGCGTGGTGCTTAGTTGCTGGCTGGGGTTAAACCATGACAGTCCATTTTGGCGCCCAACATGGGGCACGAAGGGTTGAGATAACGACAAACCTGACCAGAGCTCGTTAAAACAAATTTGCTATAAGCATTCATTATATAGGTCGAATAGTCGCTGGTCATTATGTTGATTTATGTGTTCTTAGAGTTGTTGCTCTGGTTTTTAAAGTTCTGTTATGTATCACCTCGCTTGCTGTATGTAGTCCCTCTTCTGCTGCTTATCATCCGTGGGAGGTGGATTAAGGTTTTCGCTTTGATGTATTGTATAACACTGGTTTATGGTATGATGAAGTCATCGGTTGTGGGATTAATCTGGTATTTGCACTCAGCATTGTCACCTTTATACTGCGGGAGCCATCTGTGGGAAACTATTAATAATTATACCATTTACCTTTCCTCCTTGGAAAACCAGTCTATGAGTGGGATACCTTTCTTCCCCTCTCCTTTCTCCTTCAGTCCAGTTACAATGGTGTTTGGGAAGTTTGAAAAATTTGAATACTCTTGGGATGTTGATACCAGCACGGTCCTAGCCCTACTGCTGGGAATTAGCATGGTCCTGAATGTGGTTCAGCTCTTGTTTAAGGTTAAACAACTATTTAAGAAGATCACCCAGAGGTCTGCCCCGAGGCTGGATAATTATGAGTGGCAGGGTGTGTGGGGTAGTATGGGCAAGTACCTAGAAAAGTGGGCACCTCCAATGTTTTGGAAATTCACCCCTGAACAAGTGCAGAATCCAGAAGAACTAGTAAATTATTTGGAAAAGGTATGCTGTCACCCCGGCAGCTCCAGAGAGATACAAATCACTGCAACGTGCTGGGGCCTGGCCCATGCCTATCGAGCCCTGTTCGACACAACTCAGCACCCTCAAGGGGAAGAGAAGGTCTCTGGACCTAACAACAAAACGATGAGCACTGCGGTCACCCAAACCCCGGCAATGGGCGCTGCGGCCCCTTCAGCCCCGGCGACGAGCATTGCGGCCACCCAGACCTTGGTGACAGGCACCGCGACCCCTCCAGCCCTGGCAATGAGAACTGTGGCTACCCAAACCTCAGCAACAGGCACTGCAGCCCCTCCAGCCGCGGCAACGAGCACAGCAGCTACCCAAACCTTGGCGACAGACGCTGCGGTTATCCAAAACCCGGCGAGCGATACTGCAACTGAACCAGCGGATCAACCTGCACCAGTATCAGTTGCCCCCGTACAGAAAAAGAACTATACAAAAAAATCAGCTCGCTTAGCAAAGGATGAAGGTGAACCAGGGTCATCACGGGAACAGGAGGAAGAGGCAGAACCAGAGGTAATAACCCGGTCCCTATCCTTGAGTGAGCTGCGGGATATGCGAAAAGATTTTGGCCGCCGTATAGGTGAGCATATTATCACCTGGCTCCTCCGATGCTGGGACAATGGGGCTAATAGCTTGGAATTAGAAGGTAGGGAAGCCAAGCAGCTGGGATCGCTTGCCAGGGAAGGTGGCATTGACAAGGCAAATGGAAGAGGAACACAAGCCATCAGCCTCTGGAGGCGACTCCTGTCAAGTGTGAAGGAAAGGTACCCCTTCAAGGAAGATGTTATATGTCAATCAAGCAAGTGGACCACCATGGAAAAAGGTATCCAATATCTGAGGGAATTAGCCGTGCTAGAGACGATTCATCATGACCCGAACAACCCACAATTACCCAAAGATCCAGACGAAGTCCAATGCACACGACCCATGTGGCGGAAGTTTGTACGGAGCGCACCATCATCCTATGCCAACTCGCTGGTGATAATGACCTGGAAAGACGAAGAGGCACCGACAGTGGATGAAGTGGCTCACCAACTCCATCAATACGAAGAAAATCTCTCCTCCTCCCTACAAGCCTGCATTTCGGCTGTGGAGAAGCTGTCCGAGGACTTCCAGCAATTCAAAGATGATATGTCCTATTGCCCACCTGTAAGGACCAATGTCTCAGCTATTAGGAGTGAGCGCTCCTCTGCCCAAGAGAGAGAATATAGAAGGTACACACCGCGAGGTGCCCTGTGGTTTTACCTATGTGATCATGGAGAGGACATGAGGAAATGGGATGGAAAACCTACCTCGGTCCTAAATGCACGGGTACGTGAGCTGCGAGGAAAAACCACCACAAAAGGGGATTCTACTAGGAGAAATGCCGCTCCAGTTTCCAAACAGAGTAGAAGGGCTGATCTTATTTCTGATCCTCTTGAAGGGACTTCTGAGCCAATTTTACGAGAAGTGAATACCGGATACTCTGGCCAGAATGAGAGGGGCCCTGCCTCCAGCCAGGTGGAGGAAAGGGATAACCGGGTCTATTGGACTGTGTGGATTCGATGGCCTGGCACGTTAGACCCACAGGAGTATAAGGCTCTAGTAGACACCGGCGCACAGTGCACTCTAATGCCATCAAGCTATAAAGGGGCAGAACCCATCTGTATTTCTGGTGTGACAGGGGGATCCCAAGAGTTAACTGTATTGGAGGCTGAAGTAAGCCTAACTGGGAATGAATGGCAGAAACACCCCATTGTGACTGGTCCGGAGGCTCCGTGTATCCTTGGCATAGACTGTCTCAGGAGAGGGTATTTTAAGGACCCGAAGGGGTATCGATGGGCTTTTGGTATAGCTGCCTTGGAGACGGAGGGCACTGAACAGCTGTCTACCCTGCCTGGTCTCTCTCAAGACCCTTCGATTGTGGGGTTGCTGAGGGTTGAAGAACAAGTGCCAATTGCTACCACGATGGTGCGCCGGCGGCAATATCGCACCAACCGAGACTCTCTGATTCCCATCCACAAGTTGATTCGCCAACTGGAGAGCCAAGGAGTGATCGGCAAAACTCGCTCACCCTTTAATAGTCCCATATGGCCAGTGCGAAAGTCTAACGGGGAGTGGAGACTAACAGTTGACTATCGTGGCCTGAATGAAGTTATGCCACCGCTGAGTGCTGCCGTTCCAGATATGCTAGAACTTCAATACGAACTAGAGTCAAAGGCAGCCAAGTGGTATGCTACAATGGACATTGCTAATGCGTTTTTCTCAATCCCTCTAGCAGCAGAGTGTCGTCCACAATTTGCCTTTACTTGGAGGGGTGTCCAGTACACTTGGAATCGATTGCCCCAGGGGTGGAAACACAGCCCCACCATTTGCCATGGACTAATCCAGACTGCACTGGAAAAAGGTGAAGCTCCGGAACACCTGCAATACATTGATGACATCATCGTATGGGGCAACACGGCAGAAGAAGTCTTTGAGAAAGGGAAGAAAATAATCCAAAACCTTCTGAAAGCCGGTTTTGCCATAAAAGAAAGTAAGGTCAAGGGACCTGCACAGGAGATCCAGTTTTTAGGAATAAAATGGCAAGATGGACGTCGTCAGATCCCAATGGATGTGATCAACAAAATAGCAGCTATGTCTCCACCGACTAATGAAAAGGAAACACAGGCTTTCTTAGGTGTTGTGGGTTTTTGGAGAATGCATATTCCAAATTACAGTCTGATTGTAAGCCCTCTCTATCAAGTGACCCGGAAGAAGAACAATTTTAAATGGGGCCCTGAGCAACAACAAGCCTTTAAGCAAATTAAACGGGAGATTGTTCATGCAGTAGCCCTTGGACCAGTCCGAGCAGGACAAGATGTTAAAAATGTGCTCTATACTGCAGCTGGGGAGAATGGCCCTACCTGGAGCCTCTGGCAGAAAGCACCCAGGGAGACCCGAGGTCGACCCCTGGGGTTTTGGAGTGGAGCATATCGAGGATCCGAGGCTTGCTATATTCCAACTGAAAAAGAGATATTGGCAGCATATGAAGGAGTTCGAGCTGCCTCAGAAGTGGTTGGTACTGAAACACAGCTCCTCTTAGCACCCCGACTGCCAGTGCTGGGCTGGATGTTCAAAGGGAGGGTCTCCTCTACACATCACACGACTGATGCCACGTGGAGTAAGTGGATTGCACTGATCACACAACGGGCTCACATAGGAAACCCCAGTCCCCCAGGAATTTTAGAAGTGATCACGGACTGGCCAGAAGGCAAAGATTTTGGAATGTCGCCAGAGGAGGAGGTGGCACGTGCTGAAGAAGCCCCGCTGTATAATAAACTGCCAGAAAATGAGAGGCAATATGCCCTGTTCACTGATGGGTCCTGTCGCATTGTGGGAAAGCATCGGAGGTGGAAGGCTGCTGTATGGAGTCCTACACGACAAGTTGCAGAAACTGCTGAAGGAGAAGGTGAATCGAGTCAGTCTGCAGAGGTGAAAGCCATCCAGCTAGCGTTAGACATTGCTGAAAGAGAAAAGTGGCCAGTGCTCTATCTCTATACTGACTCATGGATGGTGGCAAATGCCCTATGGGGGTGGTTACAGCAATGGAAGCAGAGCAACTGGCAGCGCAGAGGTAAACCCATCTGGGCTGCCACACTGTGGCAAGATATTGCGTCCCGGCTAGAGAATCTGGTTGTAAAAGTACGTCATGTAGATGCTCATGTACCCAAGAGTCGGGCCACTGAAGAACATCAAAATAACCAACAGGTGGATCAGGCTGCCAAGATTGAAGTGGCTCAGGTGGACCTGGACTGGCAACATAAGGGTGAGCTACTTATGGCTCAGTGGGCCCATGATGCTTCAGGCCATCAGGGAAGAGATGCAACATATAGATGGGCTGGTGACCGAGGGGTGGACTTGACCATGGACACTATTGCACAGGTTATCCATGAATGTGAAACATGTGCTGCAATTAAGCAAGCCAAACGGTTAAAGCCCCTGTCGTATGGAGGACGATGGCTGAAATATAAATTTGGGGAAGCCTGGCAGATTGACTATATCACACTCCCACAAACTCGCCAAGGCAAGCGCTATGTGCTCACAATGGTGGAAGCAACCACCGGATGGCTGGAAACATATTCTGTACCCCATGCCACCGCCCAGAACACTCTCCTGGGCCTTGAAAAGCAGGTCTTGTGGCGACATGGCACCCCAGAGAGAATTGAGTCAGACAACGGGACTCACTTCCGAAACAACCTCATAGACACCTGGGCCAAAGAGCATGGCATTGAGTGGGTGTATCACATCCCCTATCATGCACCAGCCTCTGGGAAAATTGAGCGATACAATGGACTGTTAAAGACTACATTGAGAGCAATGGGGGGTGTGGCAGTACATCCCGCCCTCCCATCCTGCCAGCAGGAAACGAAACTTCTCCAGGAAGGGAGAAGGGGAAGAAAACCCTGGAGGCTGCAGGTTGAAATTTGAACTGGCCAATCAAGATGCGCCAGGTACACCGAGGTGACCCTCCTAGCCAATAGAATTAAATGACCACAGGTCAGATTCGACAGGGGTATAAACGGGGTCCCGCCGGAGGACACGTTGGCAGTCCTCCTCGGAGCAGCGGGTCTGCAGTCGGGGACTCCCCCTCGGGCCGGGGCACCGCCCGAGGTAACTCCTCGAGGGAGAGAGCCCTCAGCTTTTAGGTGAGTGATACGCACGTTTTGAGCCATCACTTTAAATCTTGGGGGTTCTTAAGTTGGCCATGTAGTATTAATTCCCTTTACATCATTGAGCCTGTGGTTTTATAAAATGTTACCGGACTTCTAACTTACTTTTGCTAAAGAATAAATCTGAGCTTTAACACTTGTTGGATTTGGAGTGTTGTGCATCCGTAACAAATTGGCGTAGTCGGCAGGATGGTGTTAATGGAGGAATTATTACGGAGGCACAGCTGCAGCCCTTCTCCCCCAGGTCTGGACTGGGCGAAGGAGAAGTGGTCCGACCCGGCAGCGGTCGTGGAGAGAGTAGAACTGTGCCGCGGAAGTAGTCCGCGAGACAGCAAAGGCAGTGTGTGGGGCCTCCTTGGCGCCTGCTGGATTCAGGCACAGAACCGTGATTCTGCTAAAAGACAGGGGGAAATAGATTGTCTGAAGGTGGAATTGGAGGAAAGGGACGTGCGGCCCCTTATTGAAACAGAAGGGCACGCGGGTCCACACGGTGGGAGCCCCCGGAGCGCTGTTTGCACAGCCCCTCGGTCGGGACCTGAGGTCGGCGAGTTGCAAGCTAAGTTTTCATGCAAGCCGGGCGAAACCGAAACTGAGTATTTGTGGAGAGTTTCTGTAATGGGGGCGCACCGGATACTGCTGAGTGATGATGAAGCAAGAAATTACTGGGCACCGGGAGTGTTTCTGAATGATGGACCGACGGGGGATCGGTAAATAACGTCCGCACATGTGATGACTTGGGAGGAAGTACTGCACAGCATAGTAGTTTATGGGCGCGAGATGGGATGGGCGGAGCCGAGCGGTGGCACGGAGGGCGGCAGGAAGGTCCAGGCAGCCGGTTGTAAGCCCCGCCACCTCGAGCGGTCTCGATCTCGTGGGGTGGTGTAAGAGTCGGTCAGAAAATCAGCATTGTCTCAACATAGTCATCAGGAACATGAACAGTACGTTACCTGACAACGGCCTGTTTGGAGCGCAGCGGCCAATCCCAAGGACAGAATGTGCGGTACAAGGCTCCTGGAAGGTACCTGGCTAGAGCCGTTAGAGATAACCACATAGCTACTGTCAAAAAGGATGGATTGCAACCGTTGCCATGACATCGATGAAGAAATCATGAACTTTAAACGAACTTTGCTTCATTATAATACCAAAACACACCTCCTGGTCGAAGGCTACCCGCCTCCAAGACTTACCACGCCTCAGACACTGACCCTGCGCCTGCGTGATAGCTTCGCTCAAGAAGGGCGGAGATATGATAATTGTATTCTGAGAAGGGCGGAGACTCCTGAGGCAGAGGTGGAGCAAGGTGTGTTACTAAGCATAAAAGATGACTTCTAAACAACGGGAATTGGAAGCTTCCCCACCAAGGAACACGACGATCGACGACGCAGCATTAGCTGGACCCGGGACCGTTAGGACGTCTTGAGATCAGCGGTGGTAGCTATAACCTCTCTTTCTCCTCTCTCTGAACTTAACTTTACTTTTCTCATTTCTGTCACCCATCTCTAACTATCGCATGCCTCTTCACAGGCAATACAATAAAGTTTTACTGTGTGATTACTGCTATCCCCTTTGGTGTTGGTCACCTTAATTTTGCACTTTCGAGATCGTAGCAAACGAACCATCACGAGTCCACCGAGTGGACCGTGACATTAAACTGGTGTCACGGACAGGATCCTGAGAGACAGAGGGGTGCAGGTTTTGTGTGGTTTGTAACAGGGGAAGAACGTTTCATTCCAGCCGCACCTGGCCCTACACCTGAAAGGGTGAGAGGTGTCCAGAAAGCAAGGGGGGCGATTCGGGATTCCCGCACACCGCACACACCTCAGTGTATTTCACCCCAAACTCGAATTGAGGGCTCTGTCTATCAGGATCAAGTGAAGGATCTCTTAGTGCAAAAGGGGGAACTGTCCTCATTAGATGAGGTTGACTACTAGGGGAAGTTGAAGGGACAAGCAGAGAAAGTCTGCACTTGTGAGCAACTAAGTTTTGACTCCCCGAAGTGAGATTTTGGTCCCTTCAGCCACTCGGGGAAGAGGAGGGCGTCGCAGCAGTTGTTGCGTGTGTGGTGTAACTAAGTTTGACCTCCCCGAAGTGAGTTTGGCCCTTTGCAACAAAAATGACTGAAAAGAATGGTTATCAAAACTCTCCATCAGTAAAAAATCTTGGCTCGTTTTATGCACTCTTGGCAAAGTATGGAGCTCAACCCTCCCCGCCTGGGGAAGAGTGGGCTCGAGACAATTGGGCAAATTTACAGAGTGTAACAGACCGAGTGATTTCTATACATAATGAGGCTAGATCGCGGTCAGGCAAAGGCAAAGCTATAATCTGTGCAGTTCTTGGAGCCAGCCTGGTCGCAGCAATTGAAGACCGCTATAAGCGGCGTAGCCAGGAAAAACAAATCATAGAATCCCTTGAAAATTTGGTACAACTTTTGCAGAAAACAACCTCCAACCTGGAAGAGCAGTTAGCAGAGAAAGAAAGAGTAATTTGCTTGTACAAACAGCAAGCAGAGGAAAAGGAGGAAGAAAATCGCTGTGTAAAAGAAGCCTTGAAAGAACTTTCAAAGTCTGCTGAATCATTGAATGAGATAGAAATGAAAATGGAAAAGATAGGTATTCGGCAATTAAGTCAGGTATACCCCCAAAAGGAGCTAGAGGAAGCAAGGAAACGCTTTAGGGAAAACCCCCAAGTGAGGCCTTTGATTAAAGCAGAATATACTTATATAAATGATGAGGATAATGACCCACATATTACAACTAAAGAGATACCATACACTCCCACTGAATTGGCCAAAATGAAAAGAGAATATGGGCGCCTTCCCAAAGAATCCGAAACAGAGTATGTGTGGCGTGTATCTTTAACTGGAGGGGACCAAATTCAGTTAAGTGAAAGGGAAGCTAGTGGTTACTGGGGCCACGGTGTCTTTTTAACAACAGGGGATAGACGTGCCCCATGGTCCCTAACCCAGCGGGCTGCCTATTGGGCCGGAGGGCTGAACCCCTTAGACAGGGGGGATCCCCTAGCAATCACAGGCACAGTTGATCAATTGCTAGAAAGTGTGCACAAAGCAGCCTGCCTGCAAATGATACATGAAAGGAAGGTAGTTTCCGGATGTGAATCTGTGATGGTCGGACAAATTATAGTCAATGTCTCAAACATTCGTTAAAGAACTTTGGTGGAGAAAACGGCCTCTGTAAAAATGCTGGAGTTTTGTGAACAGGACAATGTGGCCGGAGGAGAGGGCCCCCTGGAGGGTGGGACCGCGCTTCTCCAAAGCCGCAATTCCTTATCTTAAGTGACCAGGAGAAGGAGCACAGCATATGCGCCTGGAGGAGGAGGCCCCACGGAAGATGGGACTGTGCTTCTATCTTAAGCGGTCATGCCAGCAGAAAAAGAGAGGCAACTCTGCGATGAACCCCCCCCCAAAGCTCTCCGACCGATTCCAGAGAACCCCGGGAATGGGACTGCGCATGTCGAGACCATCGACTAACACGCTATAAAAGAAGGGAGAACGAGTTCTCAGCGCGCGCCCTCCGGAACTGGATCTCTACGCTGGCTGGACCAACGCTGGACCCAGGACTGGTGAAACCCTTTCCTTCTCTCTTTCTTTCTTTCTTTCTCTCTTTCTCTCCCTCCCTCTTTTTCTTCTCTCTTTTCCACAGTCCCTACACCTCATCCTTTTAAACATAAACCATTGACCAAGTCTGAGACTAGGAGTGGATCTAGCCGCCCCTGGGCTCCTCTCTGAGAAGGAGTCCAGAAAGCAAGGGGGTCTGCTCTGAACCTCGTGACTCAACGGGAGGGCTCTCCTTCTGACACAGTTTCATGTTCCCTTTTCCATTTCATTTTTCTATACTTCCCTTCTCTTCTCAAACAGCGGCTTAACGACATGTTGCAAGGTTCATATTGATAAGTTCACTTGTACTTGAGCAAGGTTAGCTAGGTTGAATAAATGTTGATTGTTGTTTGAACTCCCCTGGTGTCGTTTCACCTTAATTCTGACAAAGGAAATCCACGAACCTGAGTCGCTCCAACTCTGGGACACGACATCTTAATTGGCGTCACGGACAGGATTTCCCTTGTTGGAAGGGAGTTTCTAATGTGATACCAGACCTCCACTCAGAGAACGAGCGGGGAGGATCTGGGAAGGATCTCTCAACAATAAGTCGGGAGAGATCCGAGCAGTGGCAGACACAGGGGCCCAGGAAATATCTGTGTCTGACTGTTCCCCTGTTTTAGAGAGGCTAACTGCCTATAGGGGATTTCCCTTGTTGGAAGGGAGATTCTAACGGGATACCGGACCTCCACCTGGAGAACGGGCCGGGAGGATCTGGGAAGGATCTCTCAACAATAAGTCGGGAGAGATCCGAGCAGTGGCAGGCATGGTGACCCGGGAAATATCTGTGTCTGACTGTTCCCCTGTTTTAGAGAAGCTAATTGCACATAAAGCCCGCCCTTCCCCACAAGGAGTAGCCTGGGCACGAGACCACTGGCATGACTCAAAAGCCATTGTAGGAAGAATTGAGAAGCTAGCAAAAGAAGGCAGGTTTCGCCCGGGAAAAGGGAAGGCTGTAGTGTGTGCAGTTTTAGGGGCCGCACTCGTAGCAGCCCAGGAAGACAGACAGGAAACAATGAAAGCTGAGCAGGCAGATAAGGAGAAGATTCAGTCCCTGCAGGATTTAGTTAAAGTCCTGCAAGAGCAATTAACTGCTGAGCGTAATACAACACAGCGGCTTCATGCTGCCTTGTCTGATGCATTAGATTGGGAAAGAATTTTACGAGCCAAGGTGGATGAACGATCTGACCCGGACTTAGACCTGCAAGGTCTAGAAGTAGTTCAGGTGAAACAGCAAAAATCTTTATACCCAAATCAAGAGTTAGAAGGTACCAGAAAAGTTTTTTACCCTGAGGATGAAGAGATAGCAATGAGGCCATTAATTAAAACAGAAACCATAGACAATGGCCAAAATGGCGGAGCACCACACGTGACCATTAAGACGATACCATATTCCGCCACTGAATTATCTAAAATTCAGGAAAAGTATATCCGACAGAATCCCCAATGATGTTGCCGGTGAATCCTGAAATCATGACTCCTTTGATAAGGGGACTCCCAGAATCACTCAAATCTACCGCGATTGTTCTCCAAAGGACCATAGCGTCTTTAGACCCTGTAGAAAAGTTGGAGAGCTTTATTAAAGGCAAAAGAGATGAAACCTATGTTGGCACAGATTCACCTTTTAATCATAGCTCGACTTCTTCCCACTCAAAACATAAAAGGATGTGGACATGGGGAGATGTAGCACAGGAATTGATAGATTATAGCAGAAAATACGGTCCTGTGAGAACTTTGGAGGAGAAACCTAAAGGAATCCATCAAGTAGGAGCTAAAGATTTACCCCTATCTGTTAGTAAAACTGTAACCGCTCTCACTGACCCCGCCAGTGCTGCTGACTACTCCTACTCTAAAACTGGGGGAGGAGGAAGACAGCCCCTGACTCGACAGCAATGGTGGGCTTTGGGAATTAAAAAGGGAGTTCCCAGAGATGTGATGGATGGTTTACCCCTTAATAAACTGAGTAAACTGATATCAAAGTGGTATGGTCCGAAACAACACCCACAGCATTTAGGGTCAAATAGAGAAATCTCTCCTGTCATGCCCACAGTCCCCCCCACGGAGAGCACGGGCAACGGGGAAAGTCAGCAGGGAAACTAGAACCTCCGTTCCTTAGCAGTGGGCGGGGGAATGGAAGATGGATTTATATCCGACAGCTCACTAAAACTAACAGAGGAGATTTATTGATTACAGCTATTGTAGGTCCTAAGCGTGCACCCGTAACCTTTTTAGTTGACACCGGTGCACAGATCTCTGCCCTGACTGAGGAAGATGCACAGAGGTGTGGGGTGATTCCCTCTAAGCGAAACGTTTGTGTCTTGAATGCTTTAGGGTCAACAGAAGTTATGAACGTTGTTCCGGTAAAGCTGATGCTGCCAGGAGAGGAAGGCACGATCACTATTAACATGGTGGTTGGGAACATTCCGACTAACCTGTTAGGAATAGATGCCCTTAATGGAAGGGGGTGGGAGGATTCAGAAGGATTGTTGTGGACTTTCGGGACACCGCAGCTGGACATCAGGCTACTTCAAACTGCACCCCCTCTGCCATTTAGCAAAGTAACTAGTGTTAAACAATATCCCCTCCCCCTGGGAGCAAAGGAAGGTATCAAACCAGTCATGCAGGAGATGCGGGAACAAGGATTGGTGATAAATACCCATTCTCCTTTTAACTCGCCAGTATGGCCAGTGAAAAAACCTAATGGGAAGTGGAGGCTCACAGTAGATTTTCGAAGGCTGAATGCTAACACAGGGCCTCTAACTGCCGCAGTCCCTAATATGGCTGAACTGGTAATAACAATTCAGGAGAAAGCTCATCCGATCATGGCAACCATAGATGTTAAAGATATGTTTTTCATGATACCTTTGTGACCAGAAGACAGAATCGTTTTGCTTTTACTTGGGAGGGACAACAATTTACCTTTACCCGGCTGCCTCAGGGATACAAACATTCCCCTACACTAGCTCACCATGCTTTGGCCCAGGAACTGGAGAAAATACCAAAAGCCGATGGCATAGCTGTCTATCAGTATATTGATGATATTCTCGTGGATGGAGATAAAGAAAAGGAGGTGGGGGCAACCCAACAGAACATAATCTCTCATTTGGAGAACTTGGGTTTGCAAATTCCCCCAGAAAAGATCCAAAAACCCTCACAAGAAGTAAAGTTTTTGGGAATTTGGTGGAAAGGGGGGAATGACATGTATCCCACCAGACACCCTCACTTCTTTAGATCAGATTAAAATGCCTGAATCAAAAAAGGATTTGCAGCATGCTTTAGGGTTATTGGTATTCTGGAGAAAACATATCCCAGACTTTTCTATCATTGCCAGACCTCTTTATGATTTGCTGAGAAAAGGGGCCAAATGGGAATGGACTGCTTCTCAGGAAGAAGCAATGCAATTGTTAATTTTTGAAGCAACAGCTCATCAGGCTCTTGGCCCTATCCACCCTACAGACCCCTTTCAGGTAGAATGGGGGTTTGCCACAACAGGATTGTCAGTACACATTTGGCAACGTGGTCCTGAGGGTCCAACCCGCCCTGTAGGATTTTACTCCTGCGGCTTTAAGGATGCTCAGAAGAGATATACTGCATGGGAGAAAGGTTTGTTTGTGGTTAGCATGGCTCTCATAGAAGTGGAGAAAATTACGTGTCAGCAACCAATCGTGCTAAGAGGCCCATTCAAAGTTATAAAAGCAGTCATTAACGGGACCCCCCCTCCTGACGGGGTGGCCCAGAGAGCCTCGGTATGAAAGTGGTATGCCCAGATTGAACACTATTGTAACCTTTTCTCAGTGACTGAAGGAGCTTTAAAAAACTTAGCTATCCAAGAAACAGAAAGCCTGGATGGCAGCCAAGACAAACCTATCTCAGTTATTCGGGTAGCCCCTCCTTTCTCCCACGATCAGTCAGTGAATGCCTGGTTTACCGACGCTTCGGCAAAGCGAGAAGGAAAAGTGTGGAAATACCGGGCAGTAGCCCTCCACACTACTACTAAAGAACAGATAATAACAGAGGGAGAAGGGAGTGCCCAGGTAGGAGAATTAATTGCAGTATGGAGCGTTTTCAAGCATGAAGCACAAACCGCTTCCCCTGTCCATATATATACCGATTCCTATGCAGTGTTTAAAGGATGTACTGAATGGCTCCCTTTCTGCGAGCAAAATGAATGGGAGGTTAACAGAATTTCAGTGTGGCAAAAGGACAAGTGGCAAGAAATCCTGAGCATTGCAAGCCAAGGGAACTTTGCTGTGGGATGGGTAGCTTCTCATCAAGTAGATGGGGGCTCGGCAGGAGAATGGAACAAAAAAGCTGATGAATTAGCAAGACTAGCTCCTGTACAAAAGGACCAGATCACAGAAGATTGGGATCGTTTGCTAGAATGGTTACATATAAAACGTAAACATACGGGAGCTAAAGATCTGTATTGTGAAGCCCTTGCCCGGGGTTGGCCTGTCACTAGGGAAATGTGTAAAACCTGCATATCAGCCTGTGAACAGTGCCGTACACGGCTCGAAAGACACCCCTTAGAGGATGACCCTCTGCATTTAAGAGAGGGTAAAGGCTTGTGGGATGCTTGGCAGGTAGATTATATAGGCCCCTTTAAGAAATCAGGAGGAAAACTCTTTGTGCTGGTAGGAGTGGAGATAACATCAGGGCTAGTCCAAGCCGAAGCTTTTAACAAAGCTACGGGAGAAAAAACTGTGAAAGCACTGCGTGAATGGTTTGGAATTTTTCCAAAACCACAAGAAATGCAATCTGACAATGGCTCCCACTTCACCGCCAAAATCGTACAGGATTGGGCACGAAGCAAAGGGATTAAATGGGTCTTCCACACTCCATACTATCCACAGGCCAATGGGATTGTAGAAAGAACAAATGGTCTCTTAAAACGACTTTTGAAACCACAAGAGGGAAATTGGGATGCCCGCCTATGGGAAGCTGTCAAAGGTGTAAATGACAGATGGGGGGTAAATGGATGCCCCAAAATTACTGCCTTTTGCCCGAAGGCTCCCTCTCTAGTTCCCTCATTAAAGGGACCAGATGATTCTAAGAATCCAGCACATTTCCCTGGACAACCTGTCCTAGTAGAACTTCCCACCGTAGGAAGTGTGCCACTGGTATTAAAAACCCCACTGAATGTATACTCATGGGTAGCATCCGATGCCCTAGGGAAGGAGCATCGGATAAATACTCGCTGGATAATTCCATCATTTTAATTTTCTGTATAGTATTAATCTCTTTTGCCTCAGAGAGGCAAGTTTTGGTTTTTTTTTTGTTTTGCAGAAGAACTCCGAGGGACGCCAAGAACAGCATGAATTATGAATCACTTAACTAGATTGATAGTACTCTTTTGTATTTTACCACTAATCTGTAGCCAAAAGAATACAGAATGGCCATGGTCCCAAGCTATTGTCCAGTATACTTGGAGTATGGGACAGTATCCCAAAGACCGTCTCCCAAACTTAGCCACTGTAGTAATGCATGATTCTGAAGTATACCACCCACTTGAGTGGGGGGAATGGGACAAAAAAGACTGGGTCCGTGTCCTGACTGGAACGATTGCAGAAAAAATCCAAGTGGGATGCAGAAAGGTGGAAGGATCTCTTTATGAGAAAGCCTCTTCAATTACCATCTCTGGAAATCTATTGGACCCTAGTTCCAACATCACTGCGAAACTCTGTCCTACAATAGAATGGGGATGTAACAAACAGGATTCTCTCATTACGTGTTGCCGTCAAAAGAATGTCAGTAACTACCCCCTAGACCCAAGTACCAATAATGTTGAAATCACCAAATCCTGTCTTAAGGAACAAGGAGATTGTTGGTATAATTTCACTTTGACCAAGCCAGTTTATGTGGTGTGCGATTGGCAATCTAATCCACCGACCGGAGAGCTATCAGGCCTAACATTTAAATTCAAAATGAATGTTGTAACTAGGATGCTTGTTGCAGTAGTCACGCACGATGGCATAGATACCCTCTTTACGCTAACTGACAAAGATGAAGTTATACCCTCTTTTACAGTGGTACAAGGAAATAACATCACAATAAGATGCAGACTGATCACTGAATCTCACATTGAATCCACAAACAGTTATGGAATTGGACCTCATGGCCCTATTTTGTTGTGTAAAAATCAAAACCTAGACTGTTGGTTAAACTTGACAGCTGTACAATACTCTTATAAAGTTATGTGTGGTAAAAATAACACTAAATACTGGGGAGGATTTAAAATAGATGTTGCAATACCCACTACCCAACCAATTGTCGTGCTCAGTCCAAAAATCTTCGAAATTGGACCGTATGTGATCAGAAATACGGGCCTACAACAAATGTTGTTTAACCCGGCGTGGTCTCTCAAACGAGTTGAATTGTCAATGCAGAACAATGTTTCAGACATTCAGCCAGCTTGCTCACCTTTCCTAAAGACTTCTTACGAGGGATGGACAACCTGGCTGCAAAAACGAACTCTTCCCATGAGAAGAACACAGAGAGACCTAACCGGTGTTTTGGGAACAGGATTGGAAGTTTTAAATAGCATCAATTTGGAAGTAATAATGAACAAGTTGGCTACCTCAATTAGTGATTTGGCTAAATTACAACAGCCTTTGCGATCTTCTTTATTGGCGTTGGGGACTAACCAGTGGCTGTTGTCAAATATATTACCAAAATGGGAAAAGGTAAATGTAAGGGACCACGAATTGATTACTGATGCACTTGGGGTGATCCAAAATAATGTCTCTTTGGCTCTCAGTTGTATCCAGGCTCAAATATGGATGCAGTCGGTAGCCGCCTCAATTATAAGAGAAGGTGAAGAAGGCACTCTCCCCACTGAAATTCGGAAAATAATTTGGGACAGTGCCACTGATTTTGAGAAGGAACTCCAATCCTGGTGGAACCTGGTAAACTTTACTTATGATCCCGTTACAAACATAGCTACAACTTTTGTGCTTACTATATATAATGCTACCATATACTCAATTTATCCCGTTATTGCATTAGGGTTGAACCACAACGGAACTATACTCTATCCTTTTGAGCATAGAGTATGGGCCCGAAAGGTGAATGAAAAATGGCAAACTGTTAATTTGGAATCTTGCATTGTACGAGAACAACAAGGATTTGTTTGTGAAGGCAATGCAATTGAGGCACAAGATATTTGTTTAGATACTGAACAAAATATTTGCCACTTTGAGATTCATCCTAATGAAAACCCTGAAACAGTACTCATATATATCGGCAAAGGCTGTGTATGTTTGAGGACTGTTTGTGATTTTCTATCTGTAGATAAGGTAGTTGTGGAGACTAAAAATCATTCAAATTTTTGTGTTTGTAATTTTACTAAGATTGTCGGAAGTGACTTTTCTTATTCGGCCCCGGTCACATCTCACCAACTTTTGCAATCTAACTATATGTTGATTCATGAATTGCTGCCTATACCCATTGGAATGAATCTCACTTTGGTAAAACAGTTATTACAACACAAGGATTTGGTTGAGATTTTGGAAAAGATTAGGGAAAACGGACAGAAAACCTTAATAACTGTTCATCACTGTGAAAGAAATACACCGAGTTTTAGAAAGAGTGCAAAAGGATGCAGAACATAGATGGTGGGACACACTTTTCAGATGGTCGCCTACTGCTACAGGCATCCTGAACAAGTTGTGTCACCCCATCGTGGTTCTCTTGATATTGGTTTTGATCAGTTTGGCTTTGTCAGCAGTATTGTATGTCATAGCCTGGAGAATGATGAATCGGTTAACACGTTTGATGTCTGTATTGAAAACATATAATATGCTTGATGTTCCATCTAATGTGGATATTCCCAAATAAATTGATGTTTTGAAACCTCATTAATTTTTTTTTATATAAACAATTTTGATTGTAATTGATATAATTGTAGTTGCCTTTCTATCTTCTCTTCTTTTCTCTCTCTCTGTCTTTTCTTTTCCTTTTCTTCTTCCTCTTCTTTATCATGCTACCACCAAGCGGTCCTGGTGTCCTGACGACCATGTTGAGCCACGGGGTGGTGTAAGAGTCGGTCAGAAAATCAGCATTGTCTCAACATAGTCATCAGGAACATGAACAGTACGTTACCTGACAACGGCCTGTTTGGAGCGCAGCGGCCAATCCCAAGGACAGAATGTGCGGTACAAGGCTCCTGGAAGGTACCTGGCTAGAGCCGTTAGAGATAACCACATAGCTACTGTCAAAAAGGATGGATTGCAACCGTTGCCATGACATCGATGAAGAAATCATGAACTTTAAACGAACTTTGCTTCATTATAATACCAAAACACACCTCCTGGTCGAAGGCTACCCGCCTCCAAGACTTACCACGCCTCAGACACTGACCCTGCGCCTGCGTGATAGCTTCGCTCAAGAAGGGCGGAGATATGATAATTGTATTCTGAGAAGGGCGGAGACTCCTGAGGCAGAGGTGGAGCAAGGTGTGTTACTAAGCATAAAAGATGACTTCTAAACAACGGAAATTTGAAGCTTCCCCACCAAGGACCACGACGATCGACGACGCAGCATTAGCTGGACCCGGGACCGTTAGGACGTCTTGAGATCAGCGGTGGTAGCTATAACCTCTCTTTCTCCTCTCTGAACTTAACTTTACTTTTCTCCTTTCTGTCACCCATCTCTAACTATCGCGTGCCTCTTCACAGGCAATACAATAAAGTTTTACTGTGTGATTACTGCTATCCCCTTTGGTGTTGGTCACCTTAATTTTGCACTTTCGAGATCATAGCAAATGAACCATCACGAGTCCACCGAGTGGACCGTGACAGCGGGCAGACCGGAATTACAATCCCGAAAGGAACGATCTCTGGCAGAAGGCATGGGCAGTCCACTGACGACATCCGGAAGTTGGTGGAGTTGCTGGAGGGGAAAGCTGGAGACCAAAGGGAAGCGCCAGCAACCCCGCCCCCTTGGGAAGAGAAACGGGACCCTTTTGCGGCACTGCGAGAGGAACTGGAAGGGCTAAAAAACTAGGAGCTGCGGTTTGGGGTTCAGGCCGCCCAGTCTGCATGGTGAATGCCGGCCAATGGTCTGCTGATAAGGAGCCTTATATACACACTCCTGTGGGCCCAAAACAGATAAGTTTGGAATTCTTAATCGATACAGGAGCCCAAATTAGTGTTTTAAATGATCTACAAGCTAGTGAGCTGGGAATTAGGCCATCAAGAAAGGCTATAAACATTAGAGGAGTAACAGGGGCGACAGAAAAATGTCCCATAGCTCAAACCCAACTTTGGCTACCTGGGGAAAAAAGAATGACAGCTGTGGAGGTGGCTTTAAGCCCCTATGAGGGAAATATACTGGGATTTGATGTGCTGGCAGGCAGACAATGGGACCTACCCAATAGTAGGGTGTGGAGCTTCGGGGGCAGGGAGGCAGAGGCTATTCATGTGAGAACATTGCAGGTTGCTCCTGCACTACCGCAATCTAAGGTAACCCGTGTCCCTCAATACCCACTTCCAGCTGCGGCCAAACGGGGCATTTTGGAAGTAATTAATGATCTGGAGAAAAGAAAGATCATCAGTTGCACACATTCTCCTTATAATTCTCCTGTTTGGCCAGTGTCTATGAAAACCTGTGAAGCAATTCTTACAGCTTGCCCGCAATGCCGAATAAGGCTTAAAGCTAATCACCCAAACCAAGCTCTGGCCCAGCATATCAGACAAGGCAAGGCTCTTTGGAGCACGTGGCAGGTTGATTACATTGGTCTTCTGAGACCATCTCATGGGAGTGGAAAGACCCACCACATCAGTGCCCGGTGGATAATACCGGACTTCTAACGCTGTGACCTGGTTTTAAGACCGAGGCCTAGTTTGTGCTTTTTTACAGGACCATGAAGGAACGAGTCATTCCAGTCCTTTTGCTGACAGTGATGACGGTGACAGGCGTGGATGGTGAAGATCTGGATGATAACGTCGTGGCAAAATGATGGACATTAATATATCGCGAGTCCTTGACCTCGCATGAGAGCAATGTAACAATTATAGTTGGAGGTTCAGATTGGATAGGGGAGGAGGTTATACTCATGTTGTTTATAGTTGGTCACCAGGTGCAGTAAATGCTAGTTCAGTATGAAACACCAGATGTGACTATATCCTCCAAGTAACCCATGGGATCATGGGGTGGAGTTGGAATGGTACTATGCTATGCCCTGAAATTCCATTGGGGCAACTCTATGGTACTTGAGGAACATCGATAGAGCACCCTAGAACTGAGTTTACAGCTATCAACCTTAGCCAATGCTACATCTAACAATTTGGGGACTCTGAAACAATCAGTTATAACATATCGGTAAAATGACTATCAAAAATTGGGCTGTATTGGATTAGATGCCAAAGAAAGAGAAAGGTATATGTAAAGTTTTGGACATGTCAATGGACAACTGCTGTGTTCACTCCAAATGTGTCAATGTGGCTTCAAGACTAAATCAACGAGAGAATATGGCAAGAAACTCGGAGGCAATTGCTTCTGCACCAGGGACCAACTGGTTGGGAAAAGTTTTGATATGTTCAGATTTTCTTTCACGGGGTGGGGTTGGAATGATACTACGCTACGCTCTGAAATCTCACATGGAGGCAATTGTTTCTGTCACGGGGTGGGAGACCAACATTCTCTAATCTTTAATAATGCTTGTAGTTATGATTACTGTAACCTATATTGCAATAAGTTCTATCAAATGCTTGGTAGTAAAGCCTGTACTAACGGTTAAGTATACTCCTTTAAACTGTCCATACACTGACTATTCCTGTGTTCGATATTCCACTTTAGTTCTAGACCAGAAGGGAACGATGACCCACAATGAGCATCAAACTCACCAAACTGCACCCCCTTTTAACTTTGGAGGCAAGAGGTGACTGTACCACCACTCCAAGGAAACCAGTCGAATCATGACTGTGGTCACGGGGTGGATTGTGGCAGTACATCCCGCCCCGCCATCCCGCCAGCCAGAAATGAAGCTTCTCCAGGAAGGGAGAAGGGGAAGGAAACCCTGGAGGCTGCAGGTTGAAATTTGAACTGGCCAATCAAGATGCGCCAGGTACACCGAGGTGACCCTCCTAGCCAATAGAATTAAATGACCACAGGTCAGATTCGACAGGGGTATAAACGGGGTCCCGCCGGAGGACACGTTGGCAGTCCTCCTCGGAGCAGCGGGTCTGCAGTCGGGGACTCCCCCTCAGGCCGGGGCACCGCCCGAGGTAACTCCTCGAGGGAGAGAGCCCTCAGCTTTTAGGTGAGTGATACGCGCATTTTGAGCCATCACTTTAAATCTTGGGGATTCTTAAGTCGGCTGTGTAGTATTAATTCTCTTTACATCATTGAGCCTGTGGTTTTATAAAATGTTACCGGACTTCTAACTAACTTTTGCTGAAGAATAAATCTGAGTTTTAACACCTGTTGGATTTGGTTAGTTGTGCATCCGTAACAGGGGGTGGTACTTTCAAACATTGGGATACACATTTAGCAAAAGCCACCTGGTTAGTCAACACCAGAGGATCTGCCAATCGGGGTGGCCCTGCCCAGTCAGAATTTTTACGTACTGCAGAAGGGGATAAAGTCCCTGTAGTGCACATAAAAAATATGTTAGGGAAGACAGTCTGGGTTACTCCTGCCTCAGGCAAAGGTAAACCCATTCGTGGGATTGCTTTTGCTCAAGGGCCTGGGTGCACTTGGTGGGTGATGCGAAAAGATGGGGAAGTCCGATGTGTGCCTCAAGGGGATTTAATTTTAGGTGAGAATAGCCAGAATTAACCTGTATGATATTAGTTGCTATATAACCCTGCTACTGTATGTTATCATTACTATAATTGTTATATGCTATATCCTTAGTACTATAGTAAGAATCACTTAGATCAAGCAAGAAAGAACTGTGATAAAACCAAGCAAAGCGCAGTAGTGATGGAACCAGAACTGACTCCAGCATGCAACAATCCAACGGTGCACACCATTCTCCTGCTGCGTCAAATGTCACCTGCTCGTCGCACTGAACTGAAGCCCAATTCTGCTCTACTGACTGAGAGGACTTTGCACCATCCCTCCTGCCCAGAAAGACTGGTATGACAGATGGAGCCCAAATTCAGGAACTAAATGAACTCAACGAACATTTAATGAACACGACCCATAAACTAAAGGAATGATATCTCTGTGTGTGTATACATATATATATATATATATATATATCATTGTTCATATGTCTCAAAGGGATGGAAAAGCTGATGATGATTGACCAGGATGTAACTAAAGGTATGGGAACTGAGCATGACGTCAATGGTATAGAATAAGGGGTGGATACTGTCCTAGTTTCAGCTGGGACAGGGTTAACTGTCTTCCTAGTAGCTGGTACAGTGCTATGTTTTGAGTTCAGTATGTGAAGAATGTTGATAACACTGATGTTTTCAGTTGTTGCTAAGTAGTGTTTAGACTAATGTCAAGGATTTTTCAGCTTCTCATGCCCAGCCAGCGAGAAAGCTGGAGGGGCACAAGAAGTTGGCACAGGACACAGCCAGGGCACCTGACCCAAACTGGCCAACAGGGTATTCCATACCATGGGACGTCCCATCTGGTATAGGAACTGGGAAGTGGGGGCGGCGAATCGCCGCTGGGGGAATAGCTGGGTGTCGATCAGCGGGTGGTGAGCAATTGCACTGCGCATCATTTGTACATTCCAATCCTTTCATTATTGCTGTTGTCATTTTATTAGTGTTATCATTATCATTATTAGTTTCTTCTTTTCTGTTCTATTAAACTGTTCTTATCTCAACCCGTGGGTTTTGCTTCTTTTTCCCGATTTTCTCCCCCATCCCACTGGGTGGGGGGGGAGTGAGTGAGCGGCTGCGTGGTGCTTAGTTGCTGGCTGGGGTTAAGCCACGACACTTATGTTGATGTCTATACAGACATCAGCCCCCTGGTTGTGATTAGAGCTGAGCTTGAGGTAAGATTTGTGCGGGAGCATAATCATGGACTCAACGACAGATCAATATGATCATAGTTGAAGACCCTTTACTAGAGCATCAGACATCATTTTATACATTGGTTACATCCGTACATGCGTTTAGCTATTTAATATTGGTTACACACATTATTCACGCACTGTCCACGCGCCTAGTTACACTTAATGATTGGTTATATCAACACTGTACACGTGCATAAACATAAGACATAATTGGTTATACTAACTAAAACATGCGAGACTTGTCTCAGTCTAATTGGTCAAGATAAACTGCCAAATTGAGGTTCTTTGTGCCAAGTTCCCTTTATCGTGGAATACGCACCTGTGTTCTTCTAATTGGTATCTTTCTTTTTTTGTCTTCTTGTTTATTCTGTTCAAGGCCTTCTAAAGGCATTTGGAATGCTCTTGTGATCGTTAGCTAAATATGTTCCCACAGATTTGGGCAATCATTTTTTGCATCAAAAGTACATAAAGACATTATAAATACAATTGAGAACAATGTAACATATATAAAAATAGGCAAGTTATGAAAATGTAAAAAATGTATCTGATATATGTCATGATAAAAGACATCTTGAAATCTGAAAAAATCTGTTAAAAAAAAAAAAAAAAAAGCAAAGATCACATTTCTACCAACCTACTAATTTAACCAAATCATCCCTGGAATAATTTAAAACTATTCATTGATCTACATGCTGTGATAGAGGTTTTTTTTAGAGATGACCTAGAAAGTATACATTTTTTTATTAATATATCTTGCACAGTTTGAAAAGTACTCTAAAAAAAGAAACTGAAGTCTTGGGTTTTATCATGTTCTGTATGGTTCAGACCTAAGAGTGGGAAGCAGCAGAAGCAAAAGCACTCCACATTATCAAAGCTTTACATCAGGTAAAATTGGCAATTAAGAGGATGCTGTAATTCCCAATAGTTTTTTTGGGGAAAAAAATGTTGAGGGAGGCCTTTTACTATGGAAAAAGGCTTACTTTAGGAGAACTTAATGCCTCCAAGAGAGGTGGAATTTTGTGATGGTTTACTGACTTGTTTAACTGTGTTTCACAGATGCAAAAGATTCTAGAACAAGATACATATATTGCTATAAACATTTATAAAGGGAAAATTATAAATTATAATTCTGTAGATTTTTGGATATTTTATGTCTATGCTCTCTTTCTAGTGTTATCAGACAAAATGTTGGTGCAATATAAGGTATATTCACATATTATGGAGCTTGACTGGGAGGTTTGTAGCTTTGGTATACCAGATGGTACAGCTGTAGCCAAAGTTCAGTACTGTAAATTATTGTGAAAGGAATTTCTGTCACAGCTTGCATTACAAAAAGAATAATTAAGATGATATCAGGATAAATGAAGACTAGCAAACAGAAGGACTCTCTACTCCCTGGTGCCTGATAGAAAATCTTTAAAACTTGGTGTTGAATTTCTGGTTATTATAGCCCAGAGATAACAGCAATGAAAGCAATTCTCTCCGGGATCACACCAAGCAGTTATTGCTTCAACTGTTGACCCAGCATTGCCTCACATGGGACGTGCTGACACTAATGACTGCACACCTCTCTACCACAGGGTAAACCGAATTTAACATCTGAATTAATTTAGCATGTCTACCTCTAAAAGGTTTGATATAAGGGCTGGACTGGAGAGGAATGCAGGAAACCACAATGAGCCCAGAGTTCTTTCTGTAACATCACTGCAAAAATGATTTAAGGCAGCTACTCAGGGAGGTTTCCTAGCTTTATAATTAGCATAGGTGGAAACATTCAAGTGTAAAGTAGTTCCAACTAAGAATCCTCTTTTTTTAATCTTCCTTCTGCACGGAAATACCTTTCGGCAGCTGTTCTCCAACCTGGAGAACACCGGGCCCACTCACCTTGTTTAACCCAAGCTTTTGGGCTGCTACAGTCCCCTACGCCCCCACTGCCCCCCCAAAATTAACAGGGCTATTAGCCACCGCTTTAGCACTTGATAAGGGTCTTAGCACTGTAGTCATACACTTATGGTTTGGAAGAAATTACTGCTGTTAACAGGAATCTTCCTTTAATGAAGTCAGACGTGTACAGATGCTTGGGGAAGATTAGAAGAACATAGTAAGCGTGAAGATGCTCTGCTCACTAGTCTCTCACCATCTAATGATTTGCAGCTTAGCAAATCAACTTGTTGGCCCAGAGATGATGTCTTAATACCCCTTGACAGATTTCTCTTTTAGAAACTTACCCAGTATTTTACTGAACTTAGTGCTTGTTCACTGATATCAAAGCAGACAACTTATTCTTAGCATGAAGTGGCAACAATGTCTGCAAACATCAGCTTAAAAAAAGTGTATTTATATTAATTTATTGTAGTAATTCAATCTGTTCTGTACATAAGCAGATTTCTAGAATTTTAGGTTTACTGGGATTTTTACTGGAATGTTGCAATAATCAAAACATAAGGTTAGACTCTAGACAGGAACATTAGAACTACAGACAGGCAAAACATGGAAATGTTGTGGGGAAAGCTGGAAATTTTAGTAGCCTGTTAGTGAGAATCTAAAGCAGTGTTCAAGTCAGTAAAGGCAGTCAGGTTGTAGACCTGATGGACAAACACAGTGGAGAGCTAGTCTGTGGGTATGAAGAAAAGGGATGGGAAGAGGAGGCAAACACACTAAGCTTGAGGTGACAGTGAGTGACTCTTACAAGATGATGTCAAATAGGTAAGCTGCAGTTATAGGTTGAAGGAAAGAGTGGCCTGGAGTGGAGAGGTAGCATCATTTGTGATGAAGGAACCTGCTGAGTTTTGGAAGACCACAACCTTGAGAGTAGCTTCAGTGATAAGAGGAGAACTAGATATGCTAGACTGTCAAGGGCACAATCCCAGAAGACTGAAAATAGAAGTCAGGACAGCAGTCTTAAGTTATTGAATGAACTTTTCATAAGAGTGACCCATTCTCCTCCACTTCCTTGGACTCATCCATGTTCACATGAAACTCGATTTACCCTCCTCTTTCTTAGAAGAATTGATAGTAGTTTAGTTCTGTTAAGCGGACTGAGAAGGGAAGAGAATAGTATTTGTACTTTCTGGCTGCAAATACATCTTTAATTGCTGTCAGTGCTAGATAGTTGGTCCTTTGTGATCCTCCCTAATGCCACACACACACATTTGAATACCTCTAGGACTTTTAGGGTATGAAAGACCCATAATTTGAGAAACTATATGAGTGGGAAGTTATATGAAATTGAAGCTGACTTTTTAAGATTACTGAAGAAGTATTTTTGGTCTATTAGAAGAACTTATGGACTAAAGGAAGGGGGGGTGCTAGTATAGTTATTTGAGAAGGTAGAGAGGCCAAAACCAAAGGAACAGATAGGGAATAATTCATAGGAGAGAGGAAGGAAGAAAGTTATCAGAGAAGACAATGAAAATGAAAGAGATGAGGAAGCTAGTATTTCTTCTCTCATCTACACACCAGTATACAGCAATAAAAGTATTTAGAAAACCTCCCCGAAACTTCATATTTTGTACTTAAAAAACATGATGGATATATTAGGGCTCAGCAGTAAGTAGGGAGCCGGTAATTATGTCTTTTGAACCTTGGGCTATAGGAAATCTCAGCATTTAAAATTGTCTTTATACCATTTTTAAAATGTCCATCTCAGCACAGAAACTAACTTGCCATTCTGAAAGGCATAGATACCCACGGCAGAGAGAACTTTTAAGGTGCAGGAAGAATCAGTATCTAGAATAACTCAAAGAACAAAAAGACAATTAACCTCCATCTGTATTCCTATATAGAGAGCTATGAGATTATTGCATTTTTTTGACATTTAAAAAAAAAGATGATGATGCTTAAGGAGGATATTTCCTATCAATTTAATGACAGTACAACTAGCGATTTCAAAATAACATTTCTGTCAGAAAATGCATCTGTTTAAAAAACAACTGAGAATGTTATAATTGACAGTTTTAAAGGTCTCTCTAAAAATAAATTTTTCCTTGTATGGTTGTTTGCTACACTGTGCAAGCAGCCAGTTCCTCTGGTTATTTATGGTGGTCTTCTTCCTGTGCTTACTCTCTGCTGACAACTTCCTGCTCAAATGTGTCTGACAATTGCTTTCCGTGTGCATCAGGCAACTATATCACTCTGCCATTCATTCATTAACAAATTCCCCTTGCTTAATACTCAGTTCCCACTCAGTTCTGTAATTTCTTTAATTCCCCTGCATATCCTTTAAAGTTCTTTTTCCCCATATCCTATCAAGTTTTATCACAAGAGTTTCAGTTCTTCACTGAAGGGCTTATTCAAGGCTGCAGTAGATTAAAAGATACATATATCTTTCTGAAAGTCTTCAAGTTTCTTATAAGTTCTACAACATCACCTGCTTCCCAAATGTTCAAAGGATACCTCACTGTCTTGCTTAGAAATTGCTGGAATGATTGACATTACCTGAACCTAAGACATTACCTGTCCTTCCAATATCTGTTTGTCTTCCTTGGCCTATAAGGCAAGAAGAGTCGAAAAGGTGGAGGGAGACTGATGCTGACCAATAAGAGAAGGCTTCAAGGTACTGAACTGGAGTGTTCATGGCATCATCTCAGCTTGGGCTGTGGTTGAGGTAGTTCCGGGGGGGAAAATATCACAGTGGAGCTTAGTCATTCCTGTGTCACTCTATAGGAATTTTATACTGAAACAAGCTGATAAGCTCCAAAACAATACAGTGTGAATAAAAAGGAGGGATTGACACAGGAATGTATCTATAAATTAAGGCTTCTGTTATTCTTGAAATATCTGTTTTCTTTTTTTTCCTCTAGCAGTGTATTTTAGTTACTATTGTATTTAATGTAGAATTTTATATTGTATAACATGAAACATTAGGTATTAAACTTGTTCAGTCAATGTAAAAAAAGACAAAACTTTTATATGGTTGCTTTTAGGTCTTCCATTGTTTTCTTTGGAAGTCAATGGAAGTCTTTTCATGGTATTAAGTATGGTTTGTATCAGGCAATTACCTACCTAGCATTATATAATGAGACTACAGGCTCAGCTTAGCCCACCAAATGGGCATTGACGTAGTTACTACAGCAGAATCTTCTGGGAAAAATGTTGGTAAACATACAGTAAACATGTTGGAACTGAAACATTAAGTTCAGCTTCTACTGTTGTATAGACTAACTTTGTGCAGAATGTCATCAGAGGAGAAAAGCCCAAGTCCAGTTTTGCCAAAAGACTCTGTTTGGGGCAGTTCTGTTTCTTCAGATCTTCAGGTAGGAAAGAGGCAACCTCATTTGGTTCACTATTATGGCATTTTATTTGGGAAAAGAAAATTATGAGGAAATCTAACAAAACTTACCTTTTTTAATGTTTTAGGTGTACAGGAAAATAATATAAATGTTAGCGAAAAGAAGCAAATTAGACAAAAAAATCTGAGATTAAAATATCTTCACTTGGATTCCTTATTGTGCATTTCACAAGAAATTTCAATTTATGTGAAAATTCTCATCTAACCTTATGAGGTTGATCAACGACAGCTATAAGTAGAATAGTACAGTTTTCCTACATTTTCTTCTGGTGTTATTCTTTATGTGTGTTAAGTCTTATCAAGAAGCATAAATTTGGCACAGTAGGATAGAAGCCCATTATTTCTGAGGGATGAAGTGTAGCTATGTGTTAAGGCTTCTTACATGATGTTGTAAGAACTGGATTTTTTTTTTTTTTAATGGATTTTATTTCCTTTGGAATACGATTGTGGCCAAGTTAATCTCAGAAATGAAATGCTAATTATTTTTTTCTGCATCAAATATACCAAGATATGCAGGAACTATAACAGTGTTACCAAAATCCGGAATAAAACTCCTTAACACCAATGTGACGTTAGGAAGCAGGCACTTCGTTTATCGCAGCGCTGGATGCACGAGGGATAGTTCCACCTAGCGTGCATGCCACAGCTTCAACACAAACAGGTTATATGGAGTAATAATTACATATTAATCAGATTTATATACATATGCATAAAAATTATTAGTGATAATCATAGTACTGCCTACATCCGATCATGCGCAATGACGAATTCGAGTCGAAGGGCTGCTTTTACGACCACCGACCCATTTGAGATTCTGTTGGCTGTCCTTGTCCTTGTTCTTTGATCTTGAAGCTTAGTGCAATTTCAGTCACGTGATCAATTTCAACATTGTTCTCATCTAGCATACAGGAACATCTAGTCATAAGAGCAAAGAACTGCAAAACTTATGAGTAAATACAAGTTAATCACTTGACTACACTCTTGTAATTGCCTCTATTAGCTAGTCCCCTGGCTACACTTTTGTCTATTGTTTCAATCATAATGTTAGTTCTTAAACACAAAATTTGATAGAAAATATTTAAGGTTTCGATGGTTATACCTATCATGATTCATTGTACCTAACACAATTCCCTGTAGTTACAATTTTAACTTGTTGTGACGGTCGGACAAATTATAGTCAATGTCTCAAACATTCGTTAAAGAACTTTGGTGGAGAAAACGGCCTCTGTAAAAATGCTGGAGTTTTGTGAAACAGGACAATGTGGCCGGAGGAGAGGGCCCCCCGGAGGGTGGGACCGCGCTTCTCCAAAGCCGCAATTCCTTATCTTAAGTGACCAGGAGAAGGAGCACAGCATATGCGCCTGGAGGAGGAGGCCCCACGGAGGATGGGACTGTGCTTCTATCTTAAGCAGTCATGCCAGCAGAAAAAGAGAGGCAACTCTGCGATGAACCCCCCCCCAAAGCTCTCCGACCGATTCCAGAGAACCCCGGGAATGGGACTGCGCATGTCGAGACCATCGACTAACACGCTATAAAAGAAGGGGAGAACGAGTTCTCAGCGCGCGCCCTCCGGAACTGGATCTCTACGCTGGCTGGACCAACGCTGGACCCAGGACTGGTGAAACCCTTTCCTTCTCTCTTTCTTTCTTTCTTTCTTTCTCTCTTTCTCTCCCTCCCTCTTTTCCTTCTCTCTTTTCCACAGTCCCTACACCTCATCCTTTTAACATAAACCGTTGACCAAGTCTGAGACTAGGAGTGGATCTAGCCACCCCTGGGCTCCTCTCTGAGAAGGAGTCCAGAAAGCAAGGGGGTCTGCTCTGAAACTCGTGAATCTAGCCGCCCCTGGGCTCCTCTCTCAGAAGGAGTCCAGAAAGCAAGGGGGTCTGCTCTGAACCTCGTGACTCAACGGGAGGGCTCTCCTCCTGACACAGTTTCATGTTCCTTTTTCCATTTCATTTTTCTATACTTCCCTTCTCTTCTCAAACAGCTGCTTAACGACATGTTGCAAGGTTCATATTGATAAGTTCACTTGTACTTGGGCAAGGTTAGCTAGGTTGAATAAATGTTGATTGTTGTTTGAACTCCCCTGGTGTCGTTTCACCTTAATTCTGACAAAGGAAATCCACGAACCTGAGTCGCTCCAACTCTGGGACGCGACATCTTAATTGGCGTCACGGACAGGATTTCCCCTTGTGGAAGGGAGTTTCTAATGGGATACCAGACCTCCACTCAGAGAACGAGCGGGGAGGATCTGGGAAGGATCTCTCAACAATAAGTTGGGAGGGATCCGAGCAGCGGCAGACACAGGGGCCCAGGAAATATCTGTGTCTGACTGTTCCCCTGTTTTAGAGAGGCTAACTGCCTATAGGGGATTTCCCTTGTTGGAAGGGAGATTCTAACGGGATACCGGACCTCCACCCGGAGAACGGGCCGGGAGGATCTGGGAAGGATCTCTCAACAATAAGTCGGGAGAGATCCGAGCAGTGGCAGGCATGGTGACCCGGGAAATATCTGTGTCTGACTGTTCCCCTGTTTTAGAGAAGCTAATTGCACATAAAGCCCGCCCTTCCCCACAAGGAGTAGCCTGGGCACGAGACCCACTGGCATGACTCAAAAGCCATTGTAGGAAGAATTGAGAAGCTAGCAAAAGAAGGCAGGTTTCGCCCGGGAAAAGGGAAGGCTGTAGTGTGTGCAGTTTTAGGGGCCGCACTCGTAGCAGCCCAGGAAGACAGACAGGAAACAATGAAAGCTGAGCAGGCAGATAAGGAGAAGATTCAGTCCCTGCAGGATTTAGTTAAAGTCCTGCAAGAGCAATTAACTGCTGAGTGTAATACAACACAGCGGCTTCATGCTGCCTTGTCTGATGCATTAGATCGGGAAAGAATTTTACGAGCCGAGGCGGACGAGCGATCTGACCCGGACTTAGACCTGCAAGGTCTAGAAGTAGTTCAGGTGAAACAGCAAAAATCTTTATACCCAAATCAAGAGTTAGAAGGTACCAGAAAAGTTTTTTACCCTGAGGATGAAGAGATAGCAATGAGGCCATTATTAAAACAGAAACCAAGACACATGGCCAAAGGGCGGAGCCAAACCACAGTGACCATTAAGAAGCATACCATTTCGCCACTGAATTATCTAAAATTCAGGAAAAGTATATCCGACTAGCAAGGAGGAAGAAAACAGAATATGTGTGGAGGGTGTCATTAACTGGTGGCGACCGGATTTATTTGTCGAAGATGAAGCCCAAGGATATTGGGGGCCTGGAGTGTTCCTAACTACGATGATCCTAGGGAACCATTGGTCTTGACGCAGCGGGGAGCTAACTGGGCAGGGGGAATAGACCAATGGAACGAGGAGAACCAACACGGATAGACACCCCTTCTATAAATCATGTGACTGAGAGCTTACAGAAACATGCTTGTCTCCAATTAATGCATTGATAGGCAATTAGTGCCAAAAAACAGCCCTCTCCGTTGTTGTTAAATGCCAATCCCGAGAGATTGAATGATCCTCTAATCTGAGGTTACAAGATTATTTGATAATATATGCTGTCCAGCTGCAGGATAGATACGTGAGGTGTAGCACCCTAGAGGAGGCAGGCGGCATGCAGGAGGGGCCCTGACCTGGGGAGAAGGGCCAGGAATTGAATTAACTAACGGCCGGAGAATGGGTCTCACCAAGGGAAGATAGCAGGGCTAAGCTGCTATCGCCGAATAGAAGGACCTGGCCGACATTACCCCATCTAAGACTGTAAACACCAAAAAGCCGTTATGGGGGTCAGCGGAACTTGTGGTGGCAGAAGAAGGGATAGAAAAGGGAATTCCCCGGGATGTGATGGATGGCTTGCCCACCTCTGTCCTAGAAAGTTGGTCCTAGGGTGGAAAAAGACCAAGAACAGGAGCCTCCCCATACTGAGTTTCGACATTCGAGGATATAAAGGGCGAATCCCAGCAGTGCTGGCAACTCCCACTCCCCAAACGCCTACTTGCCCCAGAGGAAGGTATATGACTTTCCACAGGCGGGAGAAAATAGACAGGCCGTCCCAGTAGTGAAGCCGGGGATGGCCAGTGGGTTTATTTAAGGCGGCTCACTGAAAATTAAGACAGGAGACCTGTTGCATTACTTTCCCTTGGTCCTTAAGACCCCAGTAACTTTTTAGTTGACACGGGTGCTCAGATGTCAGCACTCCGGCGGATGATTGTTAACCGCAATGGAATAATTGCAGATAAGAAGCAGATATGGGTCACAGACGTTTTCGGAAGTCTACCAACCGCAGCCGACAGATAAAGTTAATGCGGCTGCCAGGGGATTCATCCCCTGTTGAGAGTTTACTATGATACTAGGTCCTCTACCCACCAATATTCTAGGACTCGACTCCTCTTAAAGGGCCGGTCATGGGTAGACTCTAAGGGAAGCAGAATGGTAATTTGGGTGTCCCGCAATCTCTGTGAGGCGCTTTGTGCATGTCTGCACCCAAACTCTCCCCCGCTTCAAAGATAGTTAAGCAAGCCTTATGCTTTGCCTTGGGAGCAAGGGAAGGGATCACTTCAGTGATAATGAGTCTGTGAAACAGGGATAGTTATTCCTACGCATTCACCCTATAATTCCCCAGTATGGCCGGTCCGCAAGCCAAATGGGAAGTGGCGACTGACAATTGACTACGACGCATGAACAGCTAATACTGGCCCATTAACAGCTGCAGTCCCCAATACAGCAGAATTAATTGCAACCCATTACCAAGAACAGGGTCACCAGATTTAGCAACCATTGATGTGAAAGACATGTTCTTTATGTGTTCCTTGCAAGAAGCAGATAGGGATCCGCTTTGTCCTTTACCTGGGAGGTGTGACAATATACATACACGGCTTCCCCAAGGCTATTGCCACTCACCAACCATTGCTCACATGCATAGCCCAGGAACTAAATCAGATCACTCCAAAGATGGAGTAAAAGTATATCAATATATTGACGATGTGCTATATTGTGAGGGCCAGATACCATGTTGGTGGGGCAAATCCAGAGAGCAAATCATTAGTCACTTGGGAGATTTAGGGTCACAAATTCCTGCGAAAAGTGCAACTCCCATCACCTGAAGTTAAAATTTTTAGGTACTGGTGGAAAGGGTGGGGACTGTGTGTTATACCACCCGAAACTTGTCCACCCTTGAACAAGTAAAAATGCCTGAAAATAGAAGAACTGTGCAGCATGCCCTAGGCTTGCTAGTGTTTTGGAGAGAAGAAAACACATCCTGACTTTTCTATCATTAGCTCGCCACTTATATGATTACCGTCAAAAGAACTGCTTGGGACTGGAACACGTCCATGAAGAGGTCTGAAATTATTAATTTTTGATGAAGCAGGGATTTACCAGGCCCTTAGGGCCAATACATCCAACAGACCCAGTCTACACATAGATGGGGTTTTGCAATATATGGGTTATCTATACATATGTGGCCGCGTGCCCTGAAGGTCCTCTACCCGTCCTATAGGATTTTCTCGCGTAGCTTAAGGATGCGATGAAAAACGGTATTCAGTTTTTTTGGGAGAAAGGACTCTTTGTGGTTCCTAGCTTAGTGAAGCCAGTAGAATTATAACGACAGCAGACCCATCAATCTAACGAGGACCCTTTAAGATCCTGAAACAATATGGCTGGAAACTCCTCCCCCTGTTAGGACGTAGCTCAACGAGAAACAGTAAGGAATGGTATGCCCAGTTTAGAACCACTACTGGCACACTAGACAGATAGAGGAGGGAACACCCAAAATGCTGCAAATAAGCGATCCCTCTGATCACCCAGATACAGAAACCCCCTCCATCGTCATCAAAGTGGCATCCTCATTTTAAACCCAATTTAACAAATGTGTGGTTCACTGATGCTTCTGCAAAAAAGGGAAGGAAAGACGTTGGGGGGGGAAGTATCGAGCAGTGAGCATTACATATTGTATTCAGGGGAGCATTGATAAAACTGAGGGCGAGGTAGTGGGCCCAAGCAGGGAGTTAGTTGCTGTCTGGGTAGTGTAGTCGTTAAGGGACAAGCTGAGACACGAACCAGTATACATTTATACTGGACTCCTATGCGGTGTTTTTAAAAGGGATGTACATGAATGGTTACCAGTTTGCGGAACAAACCAATGGAAGTAACAGTGCCAGTGTGGCCGAGACAAATGGAAGAGAATACTGAATATCTCAAAGCAGAGATCTTTCTGGTGGCCCTGGGGTGGCTGCACACCAGGCAGGAATACACCGGCTCACCTCCTAAATAACCAGTAGATTCCTTAACAGTCTCACCAGTCTTGCCATCGAGGTGAAGCAGAGAGAATGGGACACCTTCTGGAGTGGTGCACGTGAAGCGTGGCCAGTTCGGAAGTAAAGACACTGTAACAAAGAGGCTATTAGTAGAGATGGCTGTTACACGAGAATTAGTTAATAACGTTCATTTCTGCATGCGGTCAATGTCGAGTTCGTTTGGAAAAATATAACCCTTTAAAGGATCACCCCCCACTTTAAGGACACACAAAGGTTTATGGCAAAAATGTGGCAAATTGACTATATTGGGGGCCCCTTTCGGGTATCAGAGGAAGAAAACGATATGTGTTAGTAGAGAGTAGACGGTGGTATCCAGGAACTAACACAAGCTGAAGTCTGTATCCAGAGCCACGGGAAAATACAGTGAAAAGTCTTAAAGTATGGTTAAGCTGCTTACCAAGCCTCAGTCAATTCAATCTGTACATGGGAGCATTTCACTGCTGGGAGTGGTTGTCAAGAATGGGCTAAGGTGAGGAAATCCAGTGGGTTTTTCACAACCCCTACTACCCTCAAGGCTAATAGGTATTGTGGAGGGAGAGAACAAACGGACTTCTAAAACGAGCTCTGAGCCCCATGACCCAGATGGTGGGCTTTGGCGAGTACCAGAGCAGTATAAGCCGAGTCAATAGCCGTGGTGGGCAAATGGCTGCCCCAGACTCCTACATGTCTGTCCCACACCTCCTTCTATTTATTCCAGGGACGAAAAGTGCAAAGACCGCTGCAACACTGCCTCCACTATGCTGGACAACGACACTATAGTGAACTGCCCAACTGTGGGGCAATATCCCCCTAACCCTAAGGACGCCCCTAAAACTTTATGTCCTGGGTGGCCACGATGTGCCCATGGGAAAAGAGCTCGTATCAAACCCGATGATTGTCCCATCCTTCTAAGTGGCCTTCTGTTCTGAATTAAAGTTGTTCCGATTTAAATGGCTGATAAGATAATGTTTTTTCTGTATCCAACTGGCTGGATTCTAACAAGCATATCATTAAGATGCACAATAAACCCACACCCTCTGCTATAGTACTAAACCATAGCTGCTTGATGGCTCTGCTTATGTTTTTGTGTACTCTGACTAGCGATGCTGTGTGTTGACTTCTCAGAATTCTGAGTGGTGGGTTGGAGGACACAGGAGACTTGGCAGCAGACCACGTTGGAGTCTTGCATCGCGACTACGCCACGTAGAGCAAGAAGGTTCGCTTATACACTTATTATCCTTTTAACGCACATGAACACATGTCGCTGATCTCACGGATACTTTAATTCCAGAGCATTCCGTCAAGAGAGCTTGAAATTAAGGCTAGTTGTATGCATCAAATAAGTAAAATCCTGCCACATGGCCTGTAGGAGGTTGGTTTTTACAAGGAAGCTGCACGAGCAACCTCGGAGAGTGCACCCTCAGGCCTCTCGGATGGGTCAACCACTAGCAACACTGCTTTGACATTCTCTCCCATCCTATCCTTTAATGATTGTTTATTTTTGTATATATTTGTGATGGGTGACCGGTGGTTGCCAGGTGCCCACCAAGCCGTTCTATCATTCCCCTCCCAGCTGGACAGGGGAGAGAAAATATAACAAAGAGTTGTGGGTCGAGCTAAGGACAGAGAGATATCACTCATCACTTTACCGTCACGGGCAAGCAAAACAGCTCAACTTGGGGGGTAAATTAACTCATTTTTACAAATCAACCCGAGTAGGGTAATGAGAAAAAAACCGAATCTCAGAACACCTTCCCTCCACCCCTCCCTCTTCCCGGGCCCCAACTTCACTCCCCGGGCTTCTCTACCAACCCCCCACAGCGGCACAGGGGGCGGAACGGGGGATGGGGTTTACGGTCAGGTCATCACACGTTGTTTTTGACGACTCATCCTCCTTCAGGGGGAGGACTTCAATCACACTCTTCCCTGCCTCCAAGTGGGTCACACCCCGGGAGACAGTCCCTCCAAGGAACTTCTCCACGTGGGCCCTCCCACGGGCCTGCAGTTTTCTTCACGAACTGACTACACAGCATGGGTACTTTCAACGGTGTGCAGTCCTTCAGGAGCACACTTGCTCCAGTCGTGGGTCCCCACGGGGTAACAAGTCCTGCCAGACACTGCTCAGTGGGGCTCCTCTCTCCACAGATCAGCAGGTCTGCCAGGAACCTGGCTCCAGCGCAGGGTTTCCCACGGGGTCACAGCCTCCTTGGGAAACCCACCTGCTCCGGGGGGGTCCTCCACGGGCTACAGGTGGATATCTGCTCCACCGTGGACATCCACTGGACTGAGGGGGGGACAGCATGACTCACCATGGTTATTCACCACGGTTGCCGCAGGGGAACTCTGCTACGGCGCCCGGAGAATCTCCTCCCCTCCTTCTTCACGACCGTGCGTGTCCGCCGAGTTTGTTGTTTCTCTTACATTTCTCACTCCTCTCTCGCTGCCGAATCGGCCTTCCCAACTGTTTTCCTTCTTAAAAATGTTATCACAGAGGCGTTACCGCATCGCTGATTGGCTCGGCCTTGGCGGCAGCAGGAGGTCTATCTTAGCGCGGCTGGTATTGGCGCTCTCTCGAAAACAGGGGAAACTTCCAGAAACTTCTTACAGAAGCCACACCCTGTAACCACCCCCCGCTACCCAAAACCTTGCCAAGCAAAACCAATACAATCTTTTGCAGGTTCAGGTTATCAGAAGCCCACGGCAGGACTTATGTTTTCACTTGCTGAGTGGGCCATATCTGTATTGTGGTTTGGATTTTGGTTTGTGATTATCTTATGGTACAACAGGTGAAGATGTTGGAACTCCTTCCTCCTTGCCTTTTCTTACTTTTGGTGATTCTCTGGAAAAGGAAACGGGCCCCAATTTGGATGGGAAGTGATACAAGGAGTATACATGTTAGAATAGAAACGGATCAGGGGATCTGTATTCAGATTCCTACTTTGCGAGCAGGGGATTAGATTCGGTTTGATACCATGGAGGCTCAATATTGGAAAATATAAATGAGCCAATGGCATGATAGGTTGTAGATGCTCCGTTTGAGTATCAATATCGAAAGTGATATACCTCCTATGGCAGTGGTGGCGAGATGAAAAGGGGGGGGGGGGCAAGCCTTCTATTGAGATCCCTAGGGAACGGCGGTGGCCTGATTAATAAAACAAAACTTTAAGCGATGGAGATTGGAGGTCAGGTCGTGAAATTGGTATTAGTCATTAGCCCGCGTGTCCTCCAGGATTCCAAGGAGGCCTATTACAGACGATTACCACCTTCTCCATCCTGTGGAGAATAACAGGATGCCCTTCCTTATCCACCAAGATATCGTGTATTTATGCCTTTTTGGCCTGCTTCCCCGGAGGAAATTACCCCTTGAATGACAGTATAATGTCGATGGGATTCAGCTGCGTGTGTTCAAATACAGACAGGAAGGGACAATATCCTTCAGTGCATAGCGCCCACACTGCTTGGGGATGGTCAGTGAAAACAACACATGTTAAAAAACAAACTCTTCACTTATTCAAAGAAAGAATTTGTGGCACGCCCAACCCCAATGATGCCCATTGTAACCTGTACCCACATTATTAGATTGTACCACAGGAGTGGCAATCCCATAGAAACATGGATCAGTTTGGAGTTAGAACCTTAATTCGAGATATGTGCACCTGTGGGGGATATACGAATTTTGGATTTACCGAAAACCAGACAACCAATTAATAAGATCACAATAATGTTAATATCTGGCTAAAATGTGGAATTCCCTTAACCACTTCCCCAAGGACATAGGTGGGAGAGGATAATCACATACCCGGGGGACGCAGAGCTACTGTCAAAACGCTTGTATGCCGCCCCTGAGGGGGGACCATCTGGGGGTGCTCAGATGGGAAAATGTACTATCGCACTTGATATGTTATCAAAACAGGCTGGATTGCGGTTGTGGTTTGGGAATTCCTACTATGTGTCCAAGGACGGATCTTTAATATACCAAACCACATATTCACAGGAAC
Source organism: Aquila chrysaetos chrysaetos (assembly GCF_900496995.4). Classification (NCBI taxonomy): domain Eukaryota; kingdom Metazoa; phylum Chordata; class Aves; order Accipitriformes; family Accipitridae; genus Aquila; species Aquila chrysaetos. The sequence goes on along the minus strand of NW_024470324.1, from coordinate 9,723 downwards.
GGAAACGAGAACTTGATGACCACAAGTAGCACCCAGTGAAGTGGATTCAAAGCATTCTAAAACCTGATTATTATACCTGGGGGACAAGAAGGTATCGTTAGAGCTAGAAGCATTTCTTTGAACCATTGCGGTTATATTGTCGGCACCAATGGGTGCTTAGAAAACCTGAAATTGGCAAGTACATTTATTAAGTAATGGACTCGATATGCCTTTGGGGACTAAACTGCAAGGTGCAAAAAGTATCAAAAAATGGTGTTTACAGACCGTTTAGCCTTGATATGTTATGTTAAAAGAACAAGGTTGTGTTGTGGTAGCTTAAACTTGACTGAATCCGTGAATGTTGTATTACCATTCATTTAATGCCACGACCTCCAATGGAGAAGCCCGGGCCGGCAAAGATGAAGGAGATTGCCGACCAGACGGGGGACTCTTCCATGCAATCGCAACCAGCTGACTGGTTTGAGGGCTGGTAGTCCCAATCATGGCTACATTCCAGTTTGGAGCCTTGCGGGACTGACGGGGATGGGGAAAATGGCTTGTAAATATTGGACTCTGATATATAATTGAGATTTACAGTTTTAATAGCAGGACTGCCATAGTAAGATGTATGATTAGCCGCGTGCTATCCTCAGCTGTCTCTCTCTCTTCGTCCTACTGTAAGCTGCTATGTTAAAATTACCACGAAAGAAGATGATATGAACGAGAATCAAAGTACAGCGACTGTTTGAGCCAACGGGGTGTGTGACGGTCGGACAAATATAGTCAATGTCTAAACATCTTTTAAAGAACTTTGGTGGAGAAACCGCCTCTGTAAAAATGCTGGAGTTTTGTGAACAGGACATGTTGGCGAGGAGAGGGCCCCCCGAGGGTGGGACCGCGCTTCTCCAAAGCGCACATTCCATCTTAAGTGACCAGGAGAAGGAGCACAGATATCGCCTGAGGAGGAGGCCCCAGGAGGATGGGACTGTGCTTTCTATCTTAAGCGTCATGCCAGCAGAAAAAGGAGGCAACTCTGCCGATGAACCCCCCCCCAAAGCTCTCCGAACGATCAGGAAACCCCGGGAATGGGACTGAGCCTTGCGAGACATCGACTAACACGCTATAAAAGAAGGAGAAACGGTTCTCAGCGCGCGCCCTCCGGAAATGATCTCTAGCTGGCGGACCAACGCTGGACCCAGGACTGTGAAACCCTTTCCTCTCTCTTCTTTCTTTCTTTCTTTCTTTCTTCTCTCTTCCCTCCCTCTTTCCTTCTCTCTTTCCCAGTCCCTACACCTCATCCTTTTAAAAATATAAACGTTGACCAAGTCTGAGACTAGGAGTGGATCTAGCCAACCCTGGGACTCCCTCCTCTGGAAGGAGTCCAGAAAGAACAAGGGGTCTGCTCTATGAACTAGTGACTCAAACGGGAGGCTCTCCTCCTGACACAGTTCAGTTCCTTTTTCCAGTTCATTTTTCTATACTTCCCTTCTCTTCTCAAACAGCGGCTTGCTTAACGACATGTTGCAAGGTTCTATGATAAGTTCACTTGTACTTGGCAAGGGTTAGCTAGTGAATAAATGTTGATTGTTGTTTTGAACTCCCCTGGTGTCGTTTCACTTAATTCTGACAAAGGAAATCCACGAACCCGAGTCGCTCCAACTCTGGGACGCGACACTTGTAAGTACAAAACTGATTTTTGTATTGTAACAATGGTGGGTTTTTTTCCTTTTCTGTGCTCAGCATTCTTTTGAGAGGCTGATTTGCAAAGATACTGAATAAAGTCTTTGTCCTATTCTTTTGAAAGCAGCAGATTTTCATTCTTTACTATTATTTGAGTAGTGTGGGGTGTTTTATCCTTTGATAGGTTTCTATCCAAAGCAAGCTAGTGTTGACAAAAATAAGTTTTCCTAGTGTCGCAGATAGAGTGATGCACTTCACTCACAAGAGAGAAGCAAAACAAAATATGTTATGCCTATAAGACCAGTGGATGTTAACAAAGTCCATGGTAAATGTGAGGGCAGTGGTTTACAAGATTTGTGGTTGTCGCCCAGGTTAACCCAGCCAGCAACGTAAGCACCATGCCGCCACTCATCACTCCCCGCCAACAGTGGGAACGCGGGAGAAGAAATCGGAAGGAAAAAAGGTTTAATAAACTCATGGCTTGAGGATAAGAACAGTTTAATAGGAAAAGAAAAAGGAAGCAAACTAGAAACTAATAAGGCTAATGTCACAATAATAAAATGAAATAAAATAAAAAGGATGGAAAATAACAAAACCAAGTGATGCACAATGCATGCCTCACCACGTGCTGACCAATGCCCAGTTAGTTCCGAGCAGCGATCCCCCCAGGGCCAACTCCCCCCCAGTTTATATACTAGATGTGACGCCACATGGTATGGAATAACCCTTTGGCCACTTGGGTCAGATGCCCTGGCTGTGTCCCCTCCCAACTTCTGTGGACCCTCCAGCCTATTGCTGGAGGGCATGGAGAAGCTGAAAAATCCTTGGACTAAGTCTAAACAATGCTTCAGCAACACTGAAACATCGGTGTACTGTTGTATTATCAACATTCTTATCAGACTGATCCAAAACACAACACTATGCCAGCTTACTAGGAAGAAAATTAAGTCTATCCAGCCGAAACAAACAGGTACAACTGGAGTATTACTGCATAGGGACAGGTCAGACAAAACTGTCAGGGAGGGACCCTCCCTATGGAGTGATTTGAGGTCAGAAAAGGGACCCCCTTGAATTCTAAAATCTTTCTCAAAAGGAGAATTTAGGTGCAGATGGATACAGAATTGGTCAAGGCTTAGTCTAAAGGATTAATGTGACACAATCAATCCTTTATATCACTTAGCTAAGATTTCAAAGTTCAGTGCACTTATTCCAATTCATTACGGGTATATGACGTGATAAAGGATTTCTTCAACCTCCGAGGAGTAACCCTGAGAGGTGTCCCCTACTAAAGGGAAGATCCTGGCATGCAGCCCACTGCCATGAAGGAGAGCTCAAGGCCCTGGGAGTCCACTATTTATGGAGTGTAAGAGTTGATTATAGTCATAATTGCAATTACCAGCCTTATTTAGGTTGGAGCATGCCTCAATTAGCCTTGCTTATTGGGTTGTTATCGGGACTCCCCTGAAGACCAACTTTTAGCGGATGCAGCCGTCCACGACCAGAACCATCCAGTATGACGGCCACTGGTTGTTGGATGGCACTTAGCGGGGTTATCGGAAAAAAAGTTCAGGTGGAGGGGGGGGGGGGAGCACAACATCCTGTAGTGCCCTGTAGAATGCATGTCCAATTTTGGTCACCTGGTTGGAACTAGGCATGTCTACAGAGTAGAGAAAGCACTGTTAAGTTTTTTCTGATGTGGATTGACTTTGTCCTTTTTAAACTACCAGTTTATGAGCGATTCATTTCTGCAGTTCATATGCTTCTCTATTTGTGGTCATATCTCATAGATAAATTTTCTTAATCTACATTCATTAATAGTAAGTCATCTGTGTTTCCAATGCCTTTTGTAATTGGAAAACAGGATGAAGGCATTGTGCGACAAATTTTGAAAGACCAGAATTTTCTTTTATGATATGGTTGATTATCAAGGAGATTCTAAGGCCACCTTGTAGAGAATGATAAACTAATATTATTGAATAGCTGCTTTGCAACTGAGAACATGTCTAGTCTAGCAATAATTCAGTTTTGACATGCAAACATTCTTATTGCAGTGAACTGTATTTGAAAAGGATTTTAGTTTGCTGAAGATGTGATTAGGGCTGTAAATCTCAGCAGCTGCCTAAACTTCAGTTGAATAACATGTTTTTAGATGCTTCTGTGAATCTTAAGTTCCATTTTTATCTTCAGATGCCCAAATATCTTTGCAAATCTGGCTTTACTTGAATGCAAAGCAAATAAATACATAATGTACATTATAACTTGGCTCCTGTAACTCCAACACAATGCAGTGGAGGCCCAGCAGAAGAGCCTACTATAAAGTAAATTGTGCAGGTAGACCTATTAAATGTAAAATAACATTCTGGGAAATTGATATTTACGATTGAAAAAAATGGCACCTAAACACAGGGGTCGTAGCTGAGCGATATGAATATTGACAGGGAAGTACTCTACTACTTTTAGAAAATTTCGAAAGGGCTTTTTTGTTTTGTTTTGTTTGGGCCTTTTTTGATAATTTGATGCTTTTAAAAAGAGGCCAGATTATTACCTTTTCCTTAAAAAAGAATCCACTGGCTCTTAGAGCATTTCCATTTACTTATAACTGGATTCTGCAAGACTTTGACCATTCAATCGATTGTTTTCCTGTTTAGTAAACTTGTGTGATGGTCTGACAAATAATAGTAAATGGCTTCAAACATTCGCTTAAAGAACTTGGGGAGAAGATGACCTATGAGTCTCTTTTACCTCCTTTCCCTAGAACGTCACTGCCCCGCTTTCATAAAACTCTACTCTATTCCTTTTCCATCGCCAGCCCTTTTATCTCTCCTTCCCTAGGGCTAAATTTCCACTTCACTCGACTTTCCTTTCCCTGGTATTCGCCAGCTCTATATCCCTCTTTCCTCGCCAGTCACTGTCCATGTTCTCATAAATCTTCTTTCTATATTTTCCCTCTCCCTCTCTCTTTTCCCTCCTTTCCCTCGCCACTCACTTTCCTTTGCTTTCCATCAACTCTCTCTTTCCCCTCTTTTCCATCGCTAGTCTCTTATACCTCTCTTCCCTCAGTGTCTCGTTTTCCCACTTTCCTTCGCCTCCCTCTTTCCCCCCTCATTCCTCTCAACTTCTCTTTATCTCTTTCCATCGACAGTCTCTTTCCTGTTCCTTCCCTAACTCTATCTATTCCTCTTTTCCATGGAAGCCTTTTTAGCTCTCTTCCCTCTGTGTCTAATTTTCCCACATGCACTCGCCTCCCTCGTTTCCCTCCCATTCCTCATCTCTCTCTTTGCCCTTTTCCCTTGCCAGTTACTTTTCCCTCCTTTCATAGCCAGTCTATTTCCCGTTTCCCCCAACTCTCTCTTTTCCCTGCCAGTCTCTTTTACCTCTCTTCCCTCGGTGTCGTGATTTTCCAACTTTCTTAACCCTACACTGATTTTCTATATATTCAACAAATCTATTTATCCCTCTTTTTCCAAGCACCAGTCTCTTTCCCCTGTTTTCTCTCGCCTCTACCTTTTCCCTGCCTTCCCTCTTTCCCACAAACTCTCTCTTCCCCCTATTACCATAACACTACCTTGCACTCTTTTCCCTCGCAGTCTCTTTTCCTCTTTCCATTTTTCCCTCAGTCCCTCTTTCCCCTAATCCTCTCTTTTCCTCTTTTCCCTCTCCGCTCTCTTTTCCCTCCTTCCATCGACACTCACGTTCCCCTGCTTTCCAGCAACTCTCTTTTCCCTCTTTTCCCTCGCCAGTCTCTTTTACCTCTCTTCCCTAGCTGTCTAATTTTCCCACTTGCCACGGCGCCACCTCCTTTCCGTTCTTCCAAGCTCTCGTAGAACTCCTTTTTCCCCCTATTCCTCGATATGCGTCAACCTCTTCCATCGACAAATTCTCGTTACCTTTTTTCCATCAGTTGCCTCTTTCCCCTCTCCTCTCTCTTTCCCCTCTCCTCTCTCTTTTCCCTCGGCAGTCTCTTTTTTACCTTTTTATTCCCGCAGTTCCCTCTTTCCCCTCTCTCTCTTTTCCCCGGCAGTCTCTTCTTTTACCTTTTTATTCCCGCGTTTCCATCTTTTCCAGGGCCTCTTCTCGTTTCCCTCTTTTCCTCTCTCCTCTCTTTTCCTCTCTTTTCCCTCGACAAGCTATTTTTACCTTTTTCCCTAAGTTCCATATGTCCCTCTCACTCTCTTTCCACTTCTCCTCTCTCGTTCCTCTTTTCTCGGCCGGTCTCTTTGACATTGTACCCCGCAGTTCCCTCTTTTCCCTGTCCTCTCTCTTTCCCTAGTTACCTATCTATCTCTTCCCTATTTTCATCTACATCCTCTTGTCCCTCCTTTTCCCTCGCCAGTCCCTTTTACCTTTTTTCCCTCAGTTCCCTCTTTCCCATCTCCTCTCTTTCCTCTCCCTCTCTTTTCCTTACTACTCTCTTTTCCCTCGACAGTCTGTTTTAAACTTTAATTTCCCTCAGTTTACTCTTTTACCCTATCCGCTCTCTTTTCCTCTTTTCCCTCGCAGTCTCTTTACCTTTTTTCCTCAGTTCCACTTTCCCTCTCCTCTCATTCCCTCTCCTCTCTCTTTCCCCTGTTTTCCCTCGCCAGTCTCTTTTACCTTTTTCCCGTCAGTTGCCTCTTTTCCCTCTCTCTTCTTTTTCCCTCTTTCCCTCGCCAGTCTCTTTTACCTCTCTTCCCTAGCTGTCTAATTTCCCACTGCACGCGGCCCATCTTCTTTTCCCCGTTTAGCAAGCTAATCTTAAAATCTTTCCCTCTCCTCTCCCTCTTCCCTCTCCTCTCTCTTTTCCCTCTTTTCCCTCGCCAGTCTCGTTTACCTTTTTTCCCTCAGTTCCCTCTTTCCCCTCCTCTCTTTCCATATCTATCTATTGCCCTAGAAGGCCAGTGTAACTTTTTCCCAAGAATTTATCGTTGACCGCTCATCTCTCTTCCCTCTTGTTTTCTCGTCCTCTATTGTCCCCTGTGTTCTACCCGGTGCAGTCCCTGTAAATTGGCCACTCAGTTCCTCGGTTCACTCTCCGCTATTTTTCCTCGTTGCACAAGCAAGTCTTTTTACCTTTGGGACATAAGTGCCAGCGTTCCAGAGCTGCAGCGTCCCTCCTCGTATATTTCCATGCTTGTTCCATGGAAAGTCATGTTCCAGAGGGCAAGAACTCGCTCTGTAACGGTGTGTGCAAGACAAAAGGAGAGGGGAAACGGGGGGACAGAAGGGACGAGGGGAAAGCGACGCGCGCGGGACAACCGGCGAAGAGAGAGGGGGCACGCGTTGCAAGAGCCCGCTCTCTTTTCCCTATTTTCAACTCAGCCAGTATTTGTAACGTTTGTCCCTCAGTTCCCTCTTTTCCCTTCCTCTCTCTTTCCCTCTTTTCCCTCCCCTCTCTCTTTTCCCTCGCCAGTCTCTTTTAACTTTTTTCCCTCAGTTCCCTCTTTCCCCTCTCCTCTCTTTCCCTCTGCTCTCTCTTTTCCCTCTTTTCCCTCGGCAGTCTCTTATACCTTTTTCCCGCAGTTCCCTCTTTTCCCTGTCCTCTCTCTTTTCCCTCTTTCCCTCGCCAGTCTCTTTTCCCTCTTTTCCCTTGCCAGGCTCTTTTCCCGCTCAGTTCCCTCTCCTCTCTCTTTCCCTTTTCCATCCTCGCCAGTCTCTTTTCCTCTCTTCCCTAGCTGTCTAATTTCCACTTGCACGCGGCCTATCTTTTACAAGGTCCTTCGAAAGCTCTTGTATACCTCCTTTTCACAGCTCATCTCTTACACGCTTTCTTCTCATCGATATGTTAACTCTTGTTCCCTAGCCAGTTCTTTTAATTTTGTTACAAGTAGGTCAGCTGTACTATCCTCTATTTCCTTATAATATCTCTATAACCATAGTTTCCTCCGCTATATTTCCCTATTTACATCGCCAGTATTCTTTAACTTTTTCCGCAGTTACATACTTTGACAGGTCCTCTCTCTTTCCCTTGTTCCCTATACTCTCTCGTTCAACTAGCCAGTATCTTGGAAATTTTTACGAAGGCAAAGAGGGAAAAGAGACTAGGTTTCAATATGAATAGAGAGGCGGCAAATAGTGTAAATAAGGAAAGGAGAATTATAACGTGGTCCGCAGTTAAAGAGGGGAAAGTATCATCTATTTAATATTTTAACTGTAATCTATATTTTCAATATTTTAATAGGAAGGTATTTTAAATCTCTTCAATAGATGTATAATTTTAAAAATTGAAAGCGGCAAATCTATTTACACGGTCATTAGAAAGATATATATAACATATTTTAAATTAATATATATTTTAAATATTTTTTTATAGATATCTTTTAAATCGTTAAACGCCAGTATATTTTAAGATAAGTTAAATATATATATATTTTAAATATTTTAAAGTAGGAAGTCTATTTTAAACTTTTTTACCGCAGTTCATATTTCCTCTCACCTATCTCTGTTACTCTTCCATATAATATATATGGTTACAATTAACCCGCCAACAAGTATATTTTATATGTTTTAAAGAAGTTGAATATTTTTCAATCTAATCTCTCTTTTCACTATGTCACCTCTTCTCTATTTCACTCTTTCAATATAATATTATTGTAAATGTTTTCCCTTAGCATAGGTCTCTTTTACCTCTAGTAAATGCTGTCTAATTTTAACACTTGAAAGCGGAAAATCTCGTTTCACCAGTTATCGCCAGCTCTGTAGACCTTATTTTAAATGAAATATCTCGTGTTTAAATATGTTAATAGGAAAGTATATGCTAAATTTTTCACGCAAGTTACTCTTTCAATGCTCAAGCTAGAGGGGAAATATTGTTAAAGCGAATAGGAGTAGGGGAAAGCTGTTAAATGGAAAGTCGCGGGTAAGCACAGTGAAAGCGAATCTAGTGGAGGGAGAACTCGTGAAATAAGGGGCGATTGGAATGAGATATATTTTAACTATTTTCCCTCAGACCAGTCTCTTCTTACATATCTTACCTAGCTGTAGAATTTCACAACTTGCACGCGACCTAGATTGCCAAGGTCTTCGCAGCTTATTATACCTCTTTTCCATCTACTCTCTCTTTCACTATTTTGCTCTCCCTGCGATATTTCCCTTTTAAATGATAAGTAATGTGCAAATGATGTAAAGAATATAAGATATTTCCAATGTTTTCACTCACCAGTATATTTCCATGTGTTCCCTCAGTTGCATATTTTACCATCTCTCTAATTCCCTTCTACTATCTACTGTTAACTATTTTAAATAGGCAGTATCTTATAATTTTCCCGAAGTTACCTATTTTAACTGTACCTCTCTGTTAAATATTTACTTGTAATCTCTATTTTAATCTCCTCTATCTTTTCAATATTATCAATAGAAGTCTCTTATAAAATTTTCAAGACTATTAAATTTCCACTGTATATCTCTTTTACTCTTTTCCTCTTCTTCTCTTTTAAATCTTTAACTCTCATCTCTTTAACCTCTTTCCCTAGGAAGGTGTATTTTACCTCTATTCCTAGATGTCTAAATTTCCACTTGCAGCGACCCTCTCTTTCCCCGTTTATTAGCCAGATCTTATTATACCTATTTTCACTACTACTATCTCTTTTCCTCTTTATCTCCTCTATCATTTTACCTATGTTACTCGCACGTTATTTTACCGCTCGTTCATCTTCCCTCTCTCTTTTTTCCCTCTTTTACATCGCAGTCTCTTTAACTTTTTTCATAAAGTTCCTATTCCCCTGCTCATTTTTACCTATACCTAGATTTTCCATCTTTTCCATCGGAAGTTCTTTTACCTTGTTTCCCGAAGTTCCATTCTTCCCTCTCCTCTCTCTTTTCCTCTTTCCCTCTCCTCTCTCTTCCCCTTTCCCTCTCACAAGTCTTTTATCTTTTTTCACCGCAGGCACCTTTTCACTAATGCCTCTAGACTTTTCCTATTTTACACTCTTCTCTCTCTTCCAAATCTGTTCACTATACTCTCTCTTTTCCCTCTTTTCCCTCGGCAGTCTCTTTTCCATCTCTTCCCTAGTGTCTAATTTTCCCCCTTGCACGCGGGACCTCATCTCTTTCCCGTCTTCGCCAGTCTCTTAGATACCTCTTTTCCCT